>NW_026623530.1:850839-961795 GCF_030028575.1 Malurus melanocephalus
GACAGTGACATCAGGAGACTCCAACTGCCTTTTCCTAACAAATCTTCATAGAAATTTAAATTCTCACTCTGACAAAGTAAACAAGCCTAAGATTGTGGTTCACTGAACAACTGAAAAGGAAGATGCACAAATTCAAGACTGAATATGTTACAGGCTCCACCCAAAAAGAGTCCAGCTGCTCTCCACTTGATAGTGTTCTTCTACTCACAGGCCACACAGCTGATGCTTATGACAACAGAGCATAGGTTTAACCAGTGCAGGAAGAAGGASGTGGACCACTAGCCAATATTCAGATGACTTGTGTTTAAAAGCTGCATACTGCTGCACTTTCTCCTGGAAGCCATCCCAAACTCAAATCTGAGATTTCTTCCAAGAGAAGCAGAATTCTGCAGCTGAAGTAGTGAACACTCCTACCTGACAGTGATCGTGGTCACTCGTTATGATCGTTATGAGTGGTCATAATACTCTCAGGAGTGTTTTGCAGCTTCTCAYACATCCATGCATTACCTATCTGGAATCCTTTAATTAGCAAATTTATTAGAGCATTTTCCCCAGGACAAGCTGTCTAATCCATTTCATTTGTTCTCAAAATGCTGTCTTGACTTTCCCTGGCGTGGCTGGATAGTYCTGAGCATTTTGGAGACATGACTGCATTCACCAAAATCTTTGCCCAGGCTGAGAGAGAAAGCAACTCACAACACCTTTCTCATGACCATATTCAGGACAAAGGCATAACAAAAATAAACAGTCCTAATGTTCACAAAATCCACCTTCTTAAAATTTTTCAGGTATCTGTAAGTAAATTACTTAGACTCTCCTTCAGTGACACTGGGCTGCTTAGAGTAAAGATAAGGAAGACTTTGTTTTCTACAACWAGGATGGTGAAACACTAAACACAGGTTGCTTAAGGTGGTGGTAGATGCCCTRTGCCTAGAAGKGTTCAGGCCAGGTTGGATGGGGTTTGAGCAACCTGGTSTGCYATGGCAGGCAAATGATGGAATTGGATGATCTTTAAAGGTCCCTCCAAATCCAAACTATTCTACCATTCTACAACATGCTGGTTTTCATCAATTTCAATAGAAACTAAATAAGGGGCAGGACTGGGTTCCGACCTCTCAGATTTGCCTCATTGATACTATCTTTTACACACTGTCACAAATAAAGACATAGAATAAAGCAACTTTTGAAGTTCTGCACGGCTTTGTGTAATTCCTCTCAAAGGTGCTTTGAAACCAAATTTGACCAAGAGTGAGCAATATATCTATACTAAAAATGTGCCACTATAGGGGTAGCTTATTCCATATGGCATATTGAAAAAAYTGAAGATCAGAGCAGCAGCAGACTACTACCCCAGCAGTTAACATACAAGAAAACACCCACTGCTCKTATGCTTCATGGACTATTCAACTTGCTATGACCCATGCCACGCTCTGCTACAGATTTTGGCAAAAGTCAGGCTTGTAAATTGACTGTTCTGATGACTGAATAGCTTCAGCTCCCATACAGCTCMGCACCACATATGTAAAAGGTCTAGGAAGACATTTGTCCTAAAGTCTAATGACATGAATAAAAATCCCTAAGGAACCTCTCAAAAAAGAAAAACTCAGATCCCAGTTTCCATCTCCATTGCTACTTCTCAGGAAGCCACCACAGCACAATTCCAAYCCATCAAGTTTTCAGGCCAAGAGGGATGATGCTTGTTATACTGTTCATCCATTTCAGTACTGTGYAATTAAGCTCACAGAGGCACTCTAGAGGTCTGATTCCAGCTCCTACTTATTCATGCTGGCCTTGGGCCACCTGGATTTGCCTGTCCAAAGCCAAAAGGATGCCTGCCTGGTTTGACTGCCTATTGGGTACAAAGTGCCAAGTCTTCCAGGTGCAAATTTTTCCAGTTTAGAAACATCAAATAGGGCCATCACAAAAAAAAAAAAAAAATCCTGATGCTTATCACTAGCAAAGGGGTGTTTTAGCAGATGCACTTTGTGATTTAAAAGCATAAGTCAGGTAAGAGGAATCCTACAATCTATTCCACACTTAAAATAGTATATTTCCACATCTACTGGGAGAGGGTGATGGTAGCAGTAGTGGTAACATCAAAGTCCAAAAGTCTGCAATGTGATTGCCAAGATACTCACAGAAAAAGCTAGAGCAATGCACTGCAAGTGCATCAGGTTATTTATTAGAGATCACCTTTCTTGACCCATTCACATCCTACAAAAAGATGGCATGTGACTGTTCCACTGCATGAACATCTATAACAGCAACATTTAGAGAGGTTTTGGTCACAGCTATGAGCTGGGACCCTTCTCTGAATAAYRGASAGCAAAGGGAAAAGCTAGAAACAGRAGGCTTAATTGTTAGCACATRTTTTAAAATATAACTAACTACATCTTTCTTTTAACTAAGTAGATCTTTTTTCAGCCTGTGCTTAATTGCAGGCAACTACCAGCATGCCACAAGGAATATGGYAGCAAAAAGGAACTCTGTTTCCATGTAGTCTCCTTTACTGCCTAGCTCCACTGGGTCCACTTACCTAATGGAAATGAAGATGGAAATAGAGGAACTTCAACCAAGTTTAAAAGGCAGTACAGCTTTGCATGACTCACTTCTGGGTTTGTTATCAGATGCTGTGCAACTCTCTGAAGACAGAGGGCAGCYGATGAGAGCATGTTTTCTTCCTGCTTTCCCTTCTTTTCACCCCACTAAACAACTGGAAGCTTTAAGTTTGGAACTGCTACTTAAATCAACTATACAATAGCACAGTTTGGCTGAGCTCCTGTCAGACAGGACACTGACATTGTTCAAGATGGACCTGTTTACAGAAGACAAGTCAATGTACCTGAGATACACCTTAGCACTGAGCAGCTTAAGCCCATGAAGCCCTTGCTCATTCTACTATATCCTACTCAAAACTTACAAAAAACAGCATCATTTTCAGCATAATTTCCATGTGTTAAAAAYAGCTGCCCAAAGGCAGTTACTACATTTGGTATATGCAATCCCAGTGACTGTATCCCAGAGAAACTACTCTGAGGAGTTACTAATGAGCTTTTCAGCTCCATGGTGGCCTACATTGAGCATGTATTTTGTCTTWATTTCTAGTTTCAAAGACCAACTTCTGCTTGTTAGATAAAACTGCTAATAAAGATGGAACATTTTAAACAAAAACAAAATAACTATTTGAAACCATCTTTCCTAAAAAAACAAAAGCTAATTTTATATCATGTCGACATGTTTTAGCCTTGCTCACTCAAAGATGACTTTATAACTATGTCAGACTACAGACATAGTTATCTGTATATAACTACTATCTATATATCTGTAATATAACTGTTTCAGACCACAGACAAACACTACCAACATTTTTATTCTTAAATAATATCCCTTCAGTGATGAGAAATGCACTCTTCTTTCATTGAATAGTTATATTACAGATGGCAAACCTTAAATGCCAAACCTGTCACTTGAAGCATACTCCTACCCTATGAGAGATTAATACCCAGAAGTATTATTCAAACCAAATTCTGGGAGATGAGACACTTAACAATATCCAGCAGCTGCCTGGAGCTAGTCYTTTCACCCATCCCAGCACTTAAATTGTACCAATATCAGATTTTGTTGYTCCTTTTGTTGTTAAAAACCACTGTTTTCTAAACTAAAACACAAGCAAAATGTTTTCAATCTGCACTAATTGGCTGGCTAAATACCCCAAAAACATGCCACACCATTAGCTGAAGGAACTGTTAAGCCATAGAGACAGCAGTTCTGATTCGAGTGATAAAAACTATAGGAAGCAAAAATTTCAAAGGGGCAGATTTTCACTAGTTCTTAGAGCMCTTTTTGTCTGCAGGCAGAATCTGGGAGGATTTCAGGCACTCAAACTTAGGGGCACAAGCCAGTTGCTCTTTGAGTGTCAGAACAGCACAAAAAGTGGTTATAGAATACATTATGTTAATTTTTTTGTTTAGAAATTGGAGTAAAATTTTAATATACAGCATTGTAATATATAGCATTTTAAATGCTATATTTTAATATATGGCATTTTAAAACCTTTCTTTAGTGCTATCCATCCAAATCACTTAATACTAAAAGTCTATTTTTTCAAAGCTTTAAGAAAAGAAAGGCTAGAAAACCAAGAGAATACTAWATATAAAACTATTCCCATTAGTGCTACAAACGTGCTGAGAACTTGCTTAGTGAGACATGTCCAGAACATGACCTCAAACGAATTTGGGCCTTCCTGAGTGCTGTGTGAAAGGTGAAACATGTCATTGTATACCAGGAATATAGTATTTAGAAAAATCTTTAAATCATCTCTTTTCAGGAAATCTGACAAGAGACAAAAATCTCGAAAATTGAGCTTTTCAGCTGAGGTATGAATTTTTGTTTGATAGCCCTTTTAAAGCAAATGCTTGGAAGAATATTTGTCACTTCCTTTGGGACAAACAACTTAGAAGCAGCACCATGTKTGCCCAAGGGTCTTGTTCCTGTCCCAGAACATGAAGGTTCAGTGCTGCAGAGGTACTTAGAACTTGTGTAACAAGGAGCTGCCTAAACATTTAACCTTTCCCTCTTGCTTATAAACCCATGTAATTCAGCATCTGAACAGACAAGAACTAATTTAATCCATCACACAAAAAAATTTATACTGTTCACACAGTGTCATTCCCAATTAATTTTTAATCAACATAATTTGAGACAAGAAGGCACTTTTCATTAAGGTCTACTCACAAGCTTTGTAAGTTTAAGCTATTCACTTTTGAGGAAAAAAACTACATCACTTTTTCCCACAAAAGCAGTTTTGAAACAGAGATCAACCACAAAAGTTCTCACTGTGCAGTTTTTCATGAGTTAGGGGATGATCTAGAACCACTACTTTTTCCATTTCAGCTATCAGTGGCTTTGCCACAACTGGCAGCACAGTACCACCACAACTGGGATTCAGATCCCACAATCACCAGGATTTGCTTCCTTTTGGAGAAGTTTAAATAAAGCCAGTACAAGGTGTTCTTCATATTCACATTTATTGTGAAAACATTAGGAAACCACATGTGCAGGTTGTGAATTTTTACTACACACAAATATCTTACCATGAGAAACTCTTCAAAACATGGGATTTAAGTTATTAGATGCAAATCTTTATGGTGTGGACACCTTAGTACTCTCTTTACAGCCAATGGACAGAAGAAGGAAGACAGCAACTCATTTCCTCCTCATTCTGTCTAATGAATCACAACTCAAATTATGCCCATCTCYCTCTTCTAAGAGGAATTCACTCATATAAATTAGTTTTGGAAAGAGYTCATGGGCCAGTTATTCAAGCCTGACTCCTGGAGGAGGTGGCAAACAGAACTGCTTGATAGGAGCAAGACAACAACTGACAAAAAGTGATTAGAGATTACTTCAAAACAAACACCATCATCAGGTTTTTCAGCTAGATATCAAAGGTAAGCAGCAGTACAGAAAAAACACCTGTAAAAAAACAGAGTTAATGGGAGATGAAATAGAAAGGATTCTAATCTACACAGAGGACTCTGCCTTAGTTCCTGAAGAACTTTCCCAGGCACRATGAAATCAGACAAAAATGACACCTAGGTACAATCACAAACTAGAGCTTTTAACTTCTGCTGGAACTAGACAATGCAATGTAAACCCCTTCATACTWTATGCAGGATCCACTGAAATACAATCAGCAGTAGGCCTGGTTCTAAGGCCTGGAAAACAATATTCCTTTTGGGACAATACAAATAAGGAGGATGTCTCAGACAGAGCTTAACACAAACTAAACCCAACAGCATATGCCTAGGCACTATGGGAGACTAAGTCTGGACTCCCACATCCCCAAACCTGAGAGAAGCTCCTGTAGACAGGGTTCAAAACAGCACTGGTGAGCAAGGGGAACCTTATCACACCTGACATCTTCCATTTCGTGTCAGCTTGAGGAAAGACAGTCAGGCACATTCAGAAGAATCAACTACACAAAGCTAGACAGAAGAATCAACTACACAGAGCTAGACAGGGATCCAATTGGTCAAGGTCATGACCAGCTAGTAGAATAGTGAGTGTCTCTACAGGAATGTGCTTCATCCTACATAGAAGTGCACACAAAATATGAAAAACACTCATGAATAAAGTAATCAGGGCACGCTATATGTTTCCCTTTTTCTGTTTAACAAAGATTTAATGTTAGGTAATATAAGAGTTCTCTTCTTATGGACTGTGCCAGAATGTAAGAACTTCCTAACACTTGCCCTGGTTGTTTTCCACTAAAAGCACAGAAAACAAACATTTAGAAAGCAGCCTCCTGTTTAAATACGCTTTACAGAATCAAGAAACAGCACATTTAAATTTTAAGAGAACTTAAATAAGGACTTCTGAATAGGCAACCTAAGTTAATTTTATCTCTGTCTTCAGACAGGCAACACTGACATCTACTGCCAAMACTATGAAATAGATTTAACAAGTTAGATGTATTTTTACATAGACTTTTGAAAGCATATTAGACATTTCCTATTCAAAAGTTTCCTTCGTAGCACATATATTGCCATTACTGCAAAACTGAAGTCATTAAGCCACCTTGTGAAGTGTTTTTTAAATACAGATACCTCAAAACCAACCTACTGACAGTAGCAGACCACAATTACACTTTTTCCTAACTAAAACTTTTGAACTATTATAATTAAAGCAAATCTGAAAAAAGGATTTCTTGCTTAACTTAATACTTGCACTTTTATGTTTTTTACYACCACAGATACCTAAGTAGCCACTCAAAAACAAAAAAACACTGTACCTTTCTTAGATCCCATTTGTGTTGAAGTAACTAGGTCCTTACTATCTTCTCATGTATTTAAACAAATTTTATTACTGTTGACAACAGAGGGGCTTTCCATAGAAACTTTCCACAAAGAAGCTCCATGATTTTGACATTCACAAGACATGTCCATCAGCCAGTCCTAGCTCTGAGCACTCAARAATCCACACAGCAGAAGCCAAGTGACTACCACAGAACACACATACATCACAGCCCAGCTCCTCACTACAGGAGTAAGTTAGTACAACCTTGATAGCTCCTTTGCACATTCCAAACCAGAACACTGGGTTGTTTTTTATATTTGAAAAGTCTCCTTATACACACACACACACACACACACACACACACAAAGTTACAATAGCTACACAAAGTATTATCAAAAACCTTACCTAAGCAAAGAGAAGACATCATATGAGTTACGAACACAGTTCTGATCCACCTGGAGAAGGCTGTTCTTCAGGGTACCTGAGTGATCCTTAAGGCAAAGAAGGAATAKTAATTTAAAAAATAAAAAAGTTTCATCTTGACTAAGTGCATGCACTTTTAGTGGAATAAATGATCTTGCATTTAATGTATTTTAAGTCTATCTTCATACATGTTTATCTTTGGTAGATAGAAACAAATTAARGTGGCAATAACACCACTTACCCATAAAGGGATAAAAGACCTATCAGTTTATCTGTGTTCCAGACAAAAAGTTTGTTTTAACTTTATAATCCATAACTGTCTGGATTTGATGCACAGAAATGCTGAAAGGTGCAACTGACAGCACTGCCATTCTTCAGCTTCAGACCTGAGAGCCCACTCAGTCACATGCCAGAGAATTATTTGATCATGAGACAAAGTTCCATCCTTTATCCAAGCAGTAACACATTAGAAGATCAAAGCAATCTTAGTTTTGAGTGACATGAACAAGTTTCTGGAAGTTACAAAGTAAGAATGAYGTRAAGTTGTTCTTTYAGAAGAGCAAAGCATCTTTGCAAAGCAAAATACTTTCTGCACCAAAAAGATCAAAACAGTGACAGACAGCAATTCATGTTGCAAATGTCAGATATTGAGCTTTTCCATATCAGGCACAGTCACACAAGTTCCTAGAAAAGCCACAAGCTCACAAGTGTTCCTTTATATGATAAAGTGAATTTTAAGTAGGTCAAGCCACCTGGCATCACTGCCAGAAAGTTTATGTATTGCAGAAGAAAAGGCATTTATTTTAGTGTATAAACCAGGCCAACCTAGTAYCTGTGATCAAATGGCATTTCAACAGGTAGAGATGGATTCTGAGTACCACAATCCCTCCCTACAGATTCCTTCCTGCCCCAACAGGAGCCTGTCTCCACATAAAAGATACTGAAATTCAGAATTACATATCAACATCTTGTCGAAGACTGAAATTTTATTGTTAACGGTTTAAACATTTTTATGAAGGACTTTTGCCTATTAAGAGCAAAACTGTATTAACAAAAGCTGCRCAGAAGAACACCATACCCTGAATGGGGCCCAGACTGAGGCCCTGGACTGCTTGTGGATGGAGATAAGATAAAGTGACTCAGGTCTGGGCTGGGGGAAAAGAACACATTCACAGGAGGATTAAATTTAACACTTTTGGGGTGGAGACCACAGACCCAAGCTTATCTGCTGCCAGGTTTGCACAGACCCTCACACCAAAAGGGGGGAGGGGAGGTTTTGGTGTGTGGTGAAAAAGCCGCTGCTCAGAGGCAGTTAATGCCCATTCTCCATTGTGCAGAATGGCTCAGCTGTGGGACCCCTTCACCCACAGAAAAGCCACATCCCCATGAAGGACAGCAGAGGGGGTGTCATGGCCCATCAAAGACCCCCCTCAAAGGGGTCCCCAGACCCTGCACCAGAGTACTGCAAACATGATGCAACAAATCCAGGGTTGCAAGGGACAGTGTCAAACTTGTCCTCCCCAGGGGAGGCACATGGGCATTCCCACCTGGCCCAAAGGTAAATTAATCCACTGGATTCTATACTTCTTGGCAGCAGTGCATGGCAGGGGACCCTCAAAGAACACTAGATGGAGGGGAGCAACAAGACATCATTGGGACCCTCTTAAGGATGATATGTTTCTACCTAATCCCTGTCCCTGCCCCCCACACATCTTGTTCTATTTCTTTCTTTTCTCTTTGTTTCTCTTTGCCTCTTTTACTATTAAAAAAAAAATTGGCACCAATATCTAACCTCGCTTGGTTTCAATCAAGTTTTGGGGTGTATTTCAAATCTTTCTGGGTTTGATCTATTCACAGARACTTAGTTTCCTTTGCTCTTCTGTGTTTAGATCGGATTGTTACACATCTCCTGACACAAATGTGTTAACCACAGGCCACACAGCTGACATTCCTTTCCACCAAAATATGGTTCCACCTAAATAATCCAGAGATCTACACACTATGTAGTGTATCACACTGCTATAGAGACACCATCCCAGCAGCTCTCTCAGCTCAGYATTTCCATACTCAAGAGCTAGATGCTAAATGCTGAAATCTACACATCTCTYCATTAAAAATAAAAAAATCAAAATATAAATATCTTAATGTCTGAAAGAACTAGGATAGTAGAAAACTGAAAATGCACAAGGTACTAGCATCATCATRSCCTATTCCTGGAAGTGTTCAAGGCCAGGTTAGACGGGGCTMARAGCAACCTGATCTAGTGGAASGTGCCCCTGCCCACAGCAGGGGGGTGGAGCTGGACAARCTCTAAGGTCCCTTCCAACCCAAACCATTCTAGGAGTTTACACCWTGAAGTTTATGGTGCTTCAAAAAATGCTGCCTGCAGAAAGCAAAGTGCAACATTTTCAGAGAAAAAGCGGATGGRCCTAGAGTAACTGGCTTCAGGAGTGAAAGAATTTGCAGCAGCAACCTATTCTACCCTCTTGTTCCCCTGTACTAYAGTGTTGGAAGGAATTTTCCAAAGAGTCAGGCACCAAGTGGTGTACGCAAACTGTTCTACCCTGAGGAAATCTGCAGAGCATTTAATGCAAGGGTTTCAGAGTTAGCTATTACAAAGTTTGCCCTCTGAAAGGGGTGTGTGGTTTTTCTCTGCCACATTTACTAGATACAGGCACACGTACTTGTAAACACACAAAAATGCTTTGCTTGTGCAAAGTGGCCAGGATCTAGCTGCTAGAAAATAAATTAAAAATTAAAATTAAAGAATATGCATATGTGAGGAAAGTCTRCACTGATGGGGGACCACAGACCCAAAAAGGAGAGATGCAGCTTTCCAAAGATGAGTCTTTCCTTCTTGATGGACGAAAGCTATAATTCAGCAAGCCTGACAAATATAACTYGTTTTTCTGCTCCCCATGCCCCTGATGACAGTCAAATTATTTTGAGCTATGGAAAGTTGCATTGACTAGTTCTGCTTTTACTTCTTTAAGGGGACAACAGAAAGCTAGTCATTGACTAGAAGATATACTTGCTTCCCTCAATGGACTTTCTGAAAAGGTATCACTGCAAGAACAAGGGAGAGTTCTACCAGTCGGGAGCAGCAAGTATAAAATGGTTGAAAGGACATCTGTAAGTTAGGAAGGCACTGAGGAAACCAGAAGAAGAGAAAAACCTGGCTTTAGGAAAGCTAGAATAGCATTCAGAACTGATTATATTGAACCTGGGTAAATACTGGTTTTACACACAAGCAYGAAGCCTCAGACAAAACCAAACTTGTTCAGAAAGCTGCTCAAGGATCAGGAACACTTTAAATCGAGGTTAACAGCTTCAAAATAAAGAGAAMCACACACCTATCTTATTTAAACATTGGTCCAGTTCAAGCAACTCCAAATAAAGATTCAGTGTGTGATTACYAGAGATAGTCAGACAGGGAAGAACTGCTTCAGAGGTCCTGTGTCAGAAAGGAAACAGGAAAATTCTTTGRACATGGTTCTGAAGAAAGCAACAGAACCCTGCTGAAATCTTCCAGCAAAATTACTGCATAATCTACTACAAAATAATAAACTTGTTTAAGTCCAGAAGTTGTAGGTACAATTATGTGAAAATTGCAGCAGCTATATTGGCAGCCCACTTTTGTATTTACACTGGGAAGAAAACCTGTAAGCATTAGAAGAGTTACTGTCAGACATTTATAGTAAAGAAAGAGTACCCTTCACTGCTCAGAAGGCAYCYGCAAAGGTTTTTGAAACMTTGGAAACCCAMCCTTTTTCTTRCCATGAGCTGTRGCAGTAAAAGACCTGCAACTTGAAWAAGAACATGACTCAAAGAAAACTTTTTTTTTTTAATTGCATCTCAGCAACAGTCAAGTTGCTGCTAGACAAAAGAGATAGAAGAAAGGTGAAAGTCCTAATAGCTATATTGTCAAGGATACAGAATTTAAAAGTTTTATGACATCTCTAGGAAAAAAAGTGAAGAAACAGCAACAATAATAATAGAGAGGCTCTGGCTATGGTTCTTTCAGTCAGGCAAGACAATGACTATACTACAATTGTCTGGGTTACTCAAAATTTCTCCACCAGAAAAGCTGAGAGAGTTCCCTACTTTAACACTCTACATGATACTCAACAATTGTACTTGCAACTGAGATACAGAGTGAGGAAGCTGCAGRGTGAGAGGCCCCACCTGCMGTGCTGCCTCCAGCTCTATGATCTTCAGCATCAGAAGRACATGGAGCTGCTGGAGTGAGYTCAGAGRAGGCCACAAAGTGGCTCTGARGGCTGGAGACCCTCTTCTTTGGMGACAGGCTGGGAGAGCTGGCCGTGTTCAGCCTGGAGAAAAGAAGGCTCCAGGGAGAGCCCCTCCAATGCCCAAAGGGACTCCAAGAAAGCTGGAGAGGGACTTYRGACAAGGGCCTGGAATGACAGAATGATCCTAGTGGGATCCTCCCTTTCCAGAATGGGAAATCCTCAGAATGTTGAGTTGGAGTCCCCGTGAGTCTGTGACAAGGGKGAATGACCTCACACTGACAGAGGGSAGGRTTAMATCAGATATTTCAAAGAAATTTTTCCCTCYGAGGATGGTGAGGCCCTGGCACAGGCTGCCCAAAGAAGCTGTGGCTGCCCCATGCCTGGCAAGGCCAGGYTGGACAGGGCTTAAAGCAACCAGGTCTAGAGGAAGATGGCTGGAATGAGATATCATGAAGATCCCCTGCAACCCAAACCATTCTATGATAYGATTCTATAACCAAAACTAAGAAGTACCTTGACCTTTAAACCTTGTGAGCTAGGTAGTAAGTCCTGACAACCATCAGGTAAAGAAGCATGTTCCCATCTTTGAATTCAGGCCCAGGCTGTCAGTACTAAAATCTTGAAAAAACAGAATTGCTAGTTCCTGCTTCAGAAAAACTGAATGCAGAAACTGCAGCTGTCAAGCAGTCATTTCCTCTTCAGCCAGGGACTCATTAACACAACCCAACTATACCACAGCACTGCCACCAGCAATTTGGGATTAAAAAATTGTCAGATGCACTATTTACAAGAGGTAAGTTTAAACCTTTTYATCATCAATGATGTAATAATCAGAGACAATACTGGCTGGACAGGCACAAATGCTACAGTGGATCCTTGAGGAAAGGAACCCATGGGGTAAAACAGGTGCAGCAAAGCAAATAAATAGCTTGCCATTAAAGAGCTACATACACACTCTAGGCTTCAGACTGATAACCAAAACTTTGTGGTTCTATATTTGCCACAAAAACAAATATTAACAACCACATCATTTTCAGTATGTCATATGTTTAAATGAAGTGTCCACTTTAAAGAATACAGTCAAAAGTTATTTTCAGTGACCACAGGGTTTTCAGACCTTAAATGCTACACTCTAAGTCTTTCAAAATATCACAGATACCCATGCAAACAAGGCAAGATATCAGTTCTTATCTGTCATGTCAAAAAACTATTTCTTCTCAAAATGAAGCATTTTAATGTTCTGAACATCCAAATGTGAAAAATCAAACTTACAGGTTCAATTTCAGCTTGCCACCAGTACCAACAAGCCAGAACAAATACAAGACACCCTTACCTTCTGTTCAAATGAAGCTCCATAATAACCATCATTGAGACCAAAAATAATCTCATTTGGGTTTCTTGCATGGATCTGTAAGGGAGGAAGAAAACCAATCAGTTTACAGCAACCTTAGTGCAAATTTTCAGACCAAATGAGCATAAATTGCTCCAAGAGTCTCAAGCCATTATCTGTAATTCCAGAAGAACATAAAACCAGAAAACTGAATTTAACCATGGAAAACGTGTTTGCTTCACAGCTTTAACAACAGTCRTTATGTTCAGCCATTCTACCTTGAAATCAGAAACACTAGCCAGAGCATCATTCCTATTACTGCATTTCCAGGTGACAAAAATAAGTAAGAAAGCTGGAAACTAAACAGAGGTAAGACTCGGGATTTCAGTCTGGAGAACAGAAGAGAGCAGGTCTGGAGACCTTAGAGCACCTGCCAGTGCTGACAGGGGCTCCAAGACAGCTGGAGAGGGACTTTGGACAAGGGCCTGGAGGGACAGGACAAGGGCAAATGGCTTCCCACTACCAGAAGGCAGGGTTAGATGGGATTTTGAGAAGAAATTCCTCCCTGTGAGGGTGGTGAGGTCCTGGCACAGGTTGCCCAGAGAAGCTGTGACTGTCCCATGCCTAGAAGTGGGCCATGTTGGGCAGGGCTTGGAGCAACCTGGTCTAGTGGAAAGTGTCCCTACCCATAGCAGAGCGGTGGAATTGGATGATCTTTAAGGTCTCTTCCAACCCAAACCACTATATTATTCTATGATTTAAAAGCTTTGATGTAAACTAACATGAATATCTGTAATCAAACTTTAAAATACAACCTTCAAACACCTCATTTCCTCTTTTAGCATTTTATGTATGAAGTCATCCAGATGTTTTGTTTCCTTAAAAAAAAAAGTTGAGAAAAAATGTTTTCACATTACCTGCTGGCCCAAGTACTTTAACCCATCTAGATTGACCTTCCATTCAATCAAAAGCTGAAAGTGCTCCTTCTTGCCTCCCCAGATCCTCACAACAAAACAAGACACAGAGGTATCAAGAAGATCAGGCATTATTCCAAAGTCCAGACTCCTCCATGTTGGATTCTAAGTATTCAAAGGAGGATAAATACAATTTAAACAAGCTGAAAGTGGTCAAAAACCTGACAATTCAGAAAGYAGCAAAGCCCACCTCAAAATCTTAAGAATGAGGAACAACACACATTTCAAAGCTCACACAAAGCCAACAAACTCTGCTGCTTCCTTATGCTGTTTCCTAGAGAGATTTCCTCAGTGAAAAGGTACATATTGTAAAGACATACTTCCTTTCATTACCAGACAAAGAATTTATTTCAAATTCAACAATTCATTTTAACCAAATCAGGAACTTTCAAAGTGGAAGTAACATTCCTTTCCAGTTATATCTCAGCTTCTGAAAACCCGGGTATAGCTTGTATTGTCAAGCTGTAAATGCTGATCTATTCCCCAATAATTAAACTTGCAGAACTTGTTGACCTATTTGTTCACATTCTTCTCCTCCCTGACTGATGCTCAATCCTCAAACGCTGTCACTAAAAGCTCATCATACTCCAAGAGATCAGACTTGCACCTGGAGYTTTTCAGAAGCAGCATACATTAAGCAAAACTGCAAATATCTATTCCACCAGAAGTCAGATTTGTAAACACAAGGTGTTTCAAGAATTTCCACTCATCTCTAATAATATCTAAAGAACTGATCCAAGCTGTAACACCAAGTCAATCCAACATTAATAGTGACAAGAAACAACAGGGTGTCCAAAAGCAGAAATGGGAAAGTGCTTTAATACATATTTTTCTCTGTCCCCTGCTGAACACAGAAACAGTAGCTCCTCCAAAACAAAAGGTAGGCCACCACTCCATGAAAGAACTCGCCTTCCCTTCTAGTGCTTAAGCAGTTTGGAAAAGGACAAGCAACCCTGAACTGGGGTRAGCCAATTTAGAGTAGATGCCTCTGCAAAGAAGGGACAGGCAAAGTTACCCAATGCATATTACAGAAGGAACGCATCAATCAAGTTCTCCTGGGATATTTGACAGCTATTCAGATACAAGAATACCAGGTCATTAATTACCTATAGGTGATATACAGGATGTCCTCAAGACATCTTTTGTTTAGATTGTTGTCATTTCATCTCTTATGTCATTTGGTTAGTTTCCCTTTTTGTTTTTCCTTTTCCTGATTTAGAAYAGGCAGAACTAAAAATCCGTAGAAGTTGGAGAAGTTAGCAACCTTGAGACAGCTTTTCCTCCATTCATCAGGGTTTCAAAGCATTTACATTCCAGAATGCTATAAATGGTGCAGTTCTACCTTGTTAATGGAGGCATTAAAAAGTCTTCAGCAGGTTTTTAAACTCCCTTAGCGAACGTTTGAAATATCCTACCATAACCCCTTTCTCAGTTGTAAAAACTGTTAAGTTCTGGCCTCTTCACTGATCTAAACTGAAAAAAATTAGATAATCTAACATATTTGCAAACTTAAATTTCTTACAGCTATTAGCTCTTCAAATAATATACATGTTTATATCTGGCAGGTACATGTTCCTTGTTGTTTTCCTATACAACACAAAGGTATTCACAGAAATCAGCATTTCTACTATTCAGTAGCTCCCTATTCCAACCCTCTTTGAAAGGGTCTGAAAAGGAGGAGAACACAATGCTCCTATCAGAACTGAAGAGTGGAAAGACACATTAAGCAAYTATGGCATGCAGAAGAGAAATCAATATACTGTGCTAAATACAAAACTTTTAAAACTGTTTTTCCACATTAAAGTAACTTACCAGAGAATTCTTGATCACCTCACTCTTATAAAATTCTAAAGAAAAATAAACAAAAAAAAACACCTTTAGATTAGCTTAAACTCTGATAYATACCTTAGTACTTGAAACTGGAAAGTGCTAAAACAAGTAACACTCAAGAAAGACAAATGTTAGTGGATCCAGTTCATTAGTAACAGATTCCTGAGAAAGACTTTGAAATGCAGTCATGCTTTTGACTAAAACTATTCCTTCACACTTAGTTATCACAAGTCAATATTTAAATGCAGCATTTCATCTTTATACCAATGATAATTCTCAAGGTTTAAAAAGGCTTTGATTTCTGAAGAAAGAACATGCCCTAGCACAGTATTTGGATGACATTTGCAAAGGACTGGTTTACCACACCTTCCTGGAACATAGCAGCTTGGATAAATTAATTACAGAGCTTTCCTGAAGAGCAAGGGTGACCTATTTTAGGTGCTCAGAGAGGGAGCAGCAAAGTTACCTGACAGAGGCGCCAACAGCCCTGTGTTTAAATGGGAATAAGCAACTGCTGACACATGGACCTTGGCTTTCCCAGCCAAAGCAAGAACTTAAAGACTTTAGATAGACAGCTCTAGAGGCAGTAGAATATCCGAGCCTACTGGAGACCAAGGATGACACTTTGATGATGTGCAAAACAATCCCTAACACCAAATACTTAATGAACWATCATCAGTGACAGTTCAAACAACCATCACAACAAAGGTCAGGCAGTAAGCTCAAGTTTTGTATTCTTATCCYCCTAAAACACCAACCTGTGAAAAAAAGCACGGCAAGATGCCAGATCTGTCACTGTGCCAGATGAAAATAAAAACTAGGAGAAAACCAAAATTCATCTCCAACTATTAATGATCACACCAAAAGGAGCATACAAACATATTTTTAATACTATCTCTCCACAATGAACAACCATATACTGTAGTGGGAAAGCAAAGCATGAAAGTGATGGGATCTAAYGCACAAACACAGTTACCCAAAGCAGAACAGATGCCTGGATGCTTTGTGTCACTGGCTGACAATAATAGTTTTGGAAAACTTTTATAATAATAATAAGTGCTGGTGTATGCTTTGCAAAACAACTGGTATGCACAAAGTGGGACACTCTTCCCCACAGAAGACAACAAAAGCTCCAAAACCTTTAACTTTTATGTGCCCTTGGAAGTTTCCAGTTTCTTACATCATCACTGGGAGAAGAGCAATGACAAAAATAGGCTGATTTAACAGGCTACCAAACCTGTTGTCTGTTGTGCTTCCTTGGCTGCTAACACTGAAAGCTTTTATGAAGTCTAGGAAACTGAAGAGTTCTTTTTCCAGTGTTAGCAAAGATGATGTAACTAACGGCAGAAAGTTGTCAAGACAATAAAAAAAAAAAAAGAGAAAAAAAAAAAAAAAAAAAAGTTGAAAAAAAAAAAAAAAAAAAAAAAGAGAATTCATATCATAAGAATTCAAAGATTAACTAGCAAAACAAATTGATAGCAAGACTGGTTTACCTTTGTAGATCTTGGCATTATCACACAAGTGAAGAGTGAAGTATGTATCCAAGAGGCAATAACCATTCTTATTGATAATGTTACGTGCTGCAATATTCCGAAGATGACGAAGCCGRCGCTAAAAATAAGGAAAAAACATAAAGAGTGAAAGAACTTACTTAGATTGAAAATGAACCCATTCTTTATCAAAGCATTTAAATGACTCCCAAAGCACTATTGTGAAAAAAAGAACAAACTCACCAAACACTCCATTTTCTCTGTCAGACAGCAAGTGTGAACAGCCAGCACCCAGCAAAGCCACAGGAYAAGCAACAAGCACCTACAAGCTTGGATTAAGTAACACTGATATTCAAGCGAAGCTACTCTTATTCATGTCCTGTATATCATTTTTATCCCACATATCTACATCATTCCAACTCTTGAAGCAGTTTCAAGCAAMTATGTGACACTGTCAGCTTCAAACACAGCAGCAGCATCATCCAGGTGTTCTGCATCATTGCACAGGTAACACTTCCCAGCTAAATCTATTTTCAACAAGCATTAGTGGACAAAGATCTTAAACATAAACCACCACCTAAACCAGAGCTGTAAGGAACTGGCTGAACAAGGCCTCATGATTTCACACTAATCCTGGAAACKGCTCTAATAACCTTAAATAAAAGTAAAATACATCAGAAAGACGTATCAAGATTTTCAGGGAAAATTACAAGCATAGTGAAATTTTGAGATTTTCAAGGTCAGCTACCATCCGCTGTCATGCGAGAGTCCGTTGCCCTTGGATTGAATACAGTAGGATATGTCACTAAAATATTTAGTGTAAGTGATTTCATCCAACTCCGACATTATCTTGGTTTACTACAATACTGCACCTTGAATGAAAATCATCAGATCACATCAATCTTTCTCTCCCTCCTCTCTGTTCCAAACAGCTTTAATAGCTGCGGCTAAAGTCTTAGTTTCAAGACACACCACACACTTAATCTTTAACAAATAGTTTACGTTATTAACTGCTTATAAAATTTAACTAGTTAACAAAGCAATTTTGCAGTCATACTTAAATCATTGCTTAGCTRTGGTTTCTATTCCAACTTCAAAGAGCCATGCTTCAAACAGCCTCCCATGAAGTTAGTACTAAAAACTCCCCTTTCTAATACATGAAGCTCTCACCAAACCCTTCAGTGTCATATTTCCCCAATCAATCTCTTAACTCACCACTGGCTTGCCCATCTACCATAGGGATGTTGACAAATGGCTCCACATACTTTGTGGATCACCACAAACCACCAACAAGCCTCAAAGAACTGGTACAGTGCATACTTTTACCTCAAAGTTCATCTTAGACCATTTGTTCCCAGAAGTTTCTTCATTACTTAAGTCTGAATTCAGCTTGAAAGTGGATTGATCAAAAGCACATTTTAAATGTTTCTGAAACCAAGACAATTTTCCTGTTTGCAGCCTGTCCTAAAAGGCTTTTAACAAGAGTTGAAAGGCCATCACCTGTTTTAGAATCACAGTATGACACTTTATATCACTTAACACCACTTCAGCAATATATTCRTTTTTATTCATGGAAGGATATGAGGAATATTAAATTTCTGTTCATGTGACAGGCTAAAAATCACTGATGGATTCATTCCATTCAAAAGTCTATTTATGACTTAAGACTGAAAACAGAGCCTGAGCTAGGATGCCCAGGTACCTCTGATACATATATTAATTACAAAATTAAAAACAAAAATACCAATCAACAAAAAACTTTCTGTGGGACTACATGGTCTTATTTTCTTAGAAACTGATATCAAAAATGTCAGCAGAAAAATTGGGCCTCACTTGAAAGAAGAAGCCACATAGACCTTGAACATTTTTTCACATCTAACCTCCAARCTGCATAGTTTCGCTGGCTATTTTTACGTGCAATTAAAACACTCCTTAATAAACAGGTTTGAACATGCATTTTGCAGCCTATAAAAATGATTAAAGCATTTTATGTGCCATCTCTCTCTTTTAATTAACTTCAATAGCATAGAAATCAATCAACTACCACACTCATTCCTTTCAYTTTGGCATCTTTCTTTTTCCTTTAATCCCTTACAAACAAAGAACAACTCACATTGCACCCTAATAATGAGGGCAACTTTATCCAGGGTCTTTAGGATTGTAAATTAATTTGTGTGCCTGCTTTAAGTAGTACATTTCATTGATTAGCTCTCAAGCAAAGTCAAACAAGTTTCACACATTCACAGTACACAATGAAGTCAAGAAGGTTTGAGAAAGTAGGTGTTCASTGTCCTAATCAACACCTTCACCTCTGAACAAGATCTGAGTCCTCATTGCCATGGTTYGTGACTTCTTTACACCCTTCAAGTTGGGATTTAGAATAAAGTCTCACTTCTCCCAAACCTRTTGGAAGAGGACCATAAAATCTGGGGTTATGAGACCACAACATACTCAATGTGCAATAGGGAACGAATGTCTATTTGAATCTCCAGCTTAGCTAGCACTCTCCTCCTCCTWCCATGCCATTACTTGTCCATTTAGCCTGGCTGAYAGAGAACAAATTTCCAAATKCATRGACAATTTTATCATTCACATTCTTTAGTGYGAGGTCACGATGACTGAGGGACTTGAATCCTGAAATAAATCTTCCCRTTTGCCCACTATGTACACTGATATYATACTGCCTTAATCGAATTTCCTCAGAACTCTACAGAGGCAACATTCAGAGTTAATTAACCTTTCCTGATGAAAGATAATTAGCTTCAACCAGGAGACTACCAGCTACAAAGACATACCCAAAAGACAACTGAAATAGGCTCTAGAATTCCTCATCAAGAGCTTTGTTTGAGACAAAGTAAATATTATTTTGAGGGAAGCTTTAAATCTGTGTTACCTCCTATGCGTTTCATATTATTTYTTGCTGGAGACATTGGAAATAAAATCCCCACTGTGTTGCAGTTCTGCTAGCACTGGCATCAGCTACACACTGCCAGCCCCCAGCACTGCATCAGCCTTCCTTTTACTYGTTCCACCATAAATATGCACTTGTGCAGCTGCTCACAGAATTATATCTGGGAACCAATCTGGACAGAAACTAACAAACTCTCCCTTTTCTCGGGTTAGCTTCACCAGCTCAGTTCCTCAATATGGTTTACCATGCAGCTGGACAAGCAGTTGTGCAGTTCAAGGAGGGGACAGCACAGCAGCAAGAGGCCAAGGGCAGAGAACTGCTGAAATGAAACCACCAGCTTAAAGTCTATGTGGAGCAACAAAGTCTGGCACCAAGGGAAAGGTGATTCACAATGAAATACCAGAGTATTTCAAATGCAAAAGCAACTCCTTTCAGAAAATAAACCAGTACACTCTATGTYGAATACAGAAGCTGCAAATACTCTGGAGTTCTTTAACTTCGTCCTCCTTAGGTGAAGCAATAAAAAGTAGTCCCTTTTCTTTAGTGACAAATTTCAGCTATTTTGCTCTTTCAATAAAAGTGTCAAGAAATCTTCATCATGAGGGAGGATTACCTCATGATAAGATGCCCTGCTGCCAGAACAGTCATTCCAAAAAAGCCCAGCTTAAAAATCAAAATACATGTGCTAAAAAACACTCCAAGTGCCTTGGTAGCCTCATGAGCCACTTAGCATAAAAAAGGCCAGAGTGCAAGATGGTAATGCAGGAGCTGCTGTCATTAACAAAGAAGAGCAAAATATGCAATTAATATAGCTAATTTTCACTGCTATCTCTTCAAAGGGCTTACAGGCTACCAGCAACACAGGACTGAAGATCTGAGACAGGCATCTAMAGTAAGTACCTTAATGAGCTATCCTACACTAAAGAAATTATTTTGCAGAACTAATACCATGGAAAGGTTATTTAACCTTTCTAACAGCTCTCAATTCAGCACATGCAGCCTGAACAGTGGAATATCTGGATCAGCACGTAGTAGAGCAGGTCTAACAGCGCATTCTAGGGAGTTTGTGACAGAAGTTATTTTGATTACAATTGTCCTAGTCCTTTGCAATTCCCAAGAAGGCCAACGGAGCAGTGAAATTATGCAGCAGGCCTTGTTATAATTTGCTTTAATTGCCAGTCTAAGTTGCATTTGATTAAAAGCAACTGCTATACAGCAACTATGAGTTGACTCACATGAAAGAAATTAGTGCTTCCTTCTATCTTGAAGATAAGAGACTACAAACCAGCAGAAGAGATCCACTAACTTTTCATTAGGAGAAATCCTGAGTAGCTTGCATTTTAAAACCACTGCTGCAAGTAAAGATACCACAAGTTATAAGCAGACAGCTATTCCAAAGATACACAGAAATTTGGGTAACAAAAACTGTAGCAGAGATCTGAAGAGCAGAACATACCATCAGGTTTCATCCCTCATGACTGCAGAGACAGAAAAGCAGCTTCCTGAATTCTCCAACAGCATCTTAACAGAGCTGCTGTGGAGTACAGCAAAACCATCCCTGTTCAGCAACTACCAGCTTCTTTCAAAACTCAGAAAAAGATAAGCACTCAGTTTTTATCAATCTGAGAAACTAGCTGCAGTTGTGCAATATATCCGTGTTCCCATTCAATAACTTCCTGGGAACCCCTCCAGATTCACCRCAGGCCATAAACAAATCAGACTGCTCCAGAATACAGTACTTTCATCATCAACCTTCTTTAGACTGTTTTTTCATCAGATGATTCCAGAACTCTACAGYCTACCAAATCTTTTGAGGTCTAAAGGACTGAAACTTCCGGTCCCTTCTTTCTTTAGGTTCCTCAATAAAAAGATGTCTTTCACTTCCTCTGCCTAGAACAGCATCTTCAGCATACTGATGCTTGTTCCCATCCTGCACAAGGATTCAGATGTGTTTCATGCAGTTTCATGGTGAGGGACAGAAAACTGAACCGAGGTAAAGCTACCAAACCCAAAAGTTAGTTCAACAGCTGCGTAAGTTCCTCTAAATCAGCTCCCTACACCTACACAGATGTGCCCACCACAAAAGAGGACATAGCAGGCAGATTTCAACACTTTSATTTCTTCATGGCTTAAGCTAATCCACACACCACTCTGCTTTCTTCCAGGCCTGAGAAACAGAATTGATTAAGCTATTCACTGGTTTTTGTCTAATAGTCTGGTATAATTAATAAAAATCACTGCAGAGGTGTCACGGCAGGGAGGTAAGAAAAGAGTGTAAGACAAACAAGAGYGAAAAGCACTGCTGTTAAGACAAAGTCTGGGCTGTTCACAGAAGCACAGGGAGAACAGGACTACCTACAATAGCCTCAAGTATTCATGGAATTTCATAATTATTTGTTCAAGGTCACACAATTGAGAGCAAAAGCAAGCACAAAGAGTTCTGACTCCTCTTCCATCTTAACACTTTATTATTCCCTTATAACAATCTGATGACCCTGGGGAAAAAAAAAATAATGTCAGTATATCCAAGCTAGATTAGAACACAGTCAAATACCATTTTCTATTTCTGGTCCTCAGCCATCACACTGACTCTAGCTYTGGCTCAGAGTATCAATTGTGAAGCTCAGGTCACAAATATGGGCAACAGCAAAGCCCATTCTTATCACATGGAGCCTATCATGCTACCAGCAGCTGAGATGACCTAATGGCTCACAGCTGGGAAACGGGGGAGGTCTGTCTTTGTCCCACATCTGCCTTCTCCCAGTAGCATGGTCTGCCCTCTTTAGCACTGGCTCTTTTGGCAAAGCTGTTCATTAATTCTACTCTCAGCAGCTACTTTGACATGTTAAATAAATTTGCAAAGGTGTCAAAGGAGTATTTGAACTTGAAGCAAAGCAGGCAGTTTGGTTTCTTCCAGCAAGAGCCATCCAAGATGTCATCAAACATTCCCTCTGTGAATGGAGGGTAAGGCTGAAAACACTTCCAGATGTTACTAAAAAAGTGAAATGGGCTCAGTGAACCCATGGCCATGAGTAAGTTTCAGAAATTCTATTAGAACAGGTAGATTTTTAAATAACTTAGTAAATAGGAGTACATTTTCCAGAATGAAGCCTAAATTTAATTGCCCAATATAAGAAAGTTTTACACACCTGKGACTGGATTTGAAAAAAGCTTCCTCAGCACCCACCCATTCCTGATGACTTCCTGTATAAACCATGTAAAGTKCAAAGTATCACACAGGTTCAAGAAAACATTCCTAACCCAGAAAGAAAAGGGGGGATAATTTAAAAAAATCCAGAAACTTACTGAAATGTAAATACAGTGGTAAAACCAGCACTAAAAAGGCTTAGTCATTTTGTACAAAGAGAGTAGAAGTTTACGTAAATTACTTAAAAAGCGCAAATTCACCAAAATCAAATCAGCACTCAGGACTCTCTCAGAGGCCTGATGAGCTGAAAAGCAATCACTGTATTTCCATAACACAGAGCTTTCAACATGGACTAAAATTTCAGCACCAGGTCTCCTTCCTTCRCCTTTAACGAAGCACCTAACTTATCAAACAGTTTTTAATCAAGACACACGAAGACAGTCTTCATCTCTGAGCATCATCTCTGTTTTCAGACTGCTGTCCTCMTCATAATTCTGCCAAGGAAGTAATTTTTTTCAGATGAGAATCAGCTCTGACCTCTGTATAAGATGCCAACACTCTGTTTTCACCYGGCTTTCACATGAATTTCCTAGCTTGCTTCCTTGCTTTATGACTCACAGAAGCTCTGAAGAATTTAAGCAAAATCCTTCCAACTATTTTAGCATTAAAGCAGGAGGCAAAGATTAGTTAACAACCCAAATGTTACTACRGCAAATCTAGTGGTTTTCAACTGAACAGACCTGAGCTTGCTTGTCAGCTACTTAGTTCTCTGAATATTTGTCTGAATTAAGTCATATTAAAACAGAGAGCTCCGTGTGCTTTGTAGCTCATACCAGGCAGGTTGAGGTGGGTAATTTTTTTTTTTCTTAACCTCCAGCTCCAAAACAACAAAAAAAAGGTTACCAAAATATAATCTACATTTAGCCAATGTGACCATTATTTGTTATCACAGCAGTGCTCTACATCTCCCAACTTCCTCAYATTTTCCCTATTTGCTTTCCCCTCTCCATGCCAGTTTGAATATTAAGAAGCAATCACTTGATCCAGTGTCTTGGAAGTCAAATGGTAGACAAGAATTCACACTTAATTCAGTTTTATAGAAGTTTTCAAGCTGCCTCATTTCCCAATTTGATATCTTTTTTTTTTAAATTGAAGTGTACCTCAAGAAGGTTCAGGTCAACTCTGCTGCAGAACATAGAGCTTTTAATAACCAAGGAATGTACATGAGAAATTTAGGCATTACTCAAATGTACGGTTTCTTAAAACCACAGGAGGGGCAAGAAAACACTTGTACTCCAATGTATACACTTGCTARGAAGATTTATAGGGTTTGCAAATTTAACACTTTTCCACAGTTTGGAGTCAAGAGAATCACATGGGCTTTCAAATCTACTTCTGAATCAAAGTAGAAGCATTTGATATGCAATTTTGTGGGACACACCATAAGGAATTTTTTTWAATTCTATTTTAATGTCCTTCCAGCACACACTTGAAGACAGCAAGGCCCTCAAAGCTACRCAGTCATAATTAATTCACCGAATCACTTGTGTTTGTCCTTAAAACTGCACCTCCTTCATATCTCCATTTCCTCATGTCAAGTCATGAATTCAACAGCCATCCAGGAACTCATTTCCCTTTTTAAGATTTAGCTACTTTCTTGCAACTGCCTTTAAAAAGCTCTGCCTACTAGGAATCAGATCTGAGGACAACACCAGTTCAAGGACACACTGTAGGAACACAGCCGCACTTTTTTCCTGTGGAGATGCAACATACTCACATACATCACYTTCTTCCCTCACATTTCCAAAGATCTGATTCAAGGAATGAGATACACTGAACCTGTACCGTGTGATTTACCCAAACKAAATGACCACAAGGAAAGTCACAGCCTTGTGACCACAGTCACATTTCATCTATGGGCTCCAAGTTTGCATAGATGCACAACTGTGAATTTTAGATTCCAGCTCCTTAAATCAAAGTGCTTCCTTTTCTTTACACTTCTGGGCAGCTGAAAGGCTTGTGTTAGTTTCACTWTAGAAGGACAACATCTATGAAACTTTCACCTGAACACATCAAGGGTCAATACAGTTTTCTAGTCATCCATACCCAATACCATGGCTACTCCTACTTCTGTACTGCACAGARAGCTTTACCAGGAACAGTAGCAAAAAGAAGATATTCAAAAGAAATAGAGTCTTCACGCAAGGAGAAAGTGAAACAGGACAARTAAGGAATATCTCAATACTTGCCATGGCCCATGCAGAAGKATAATTATTTTCCAACTATCTGAATGCAAAACAGCCCTTTGCAAGGTCAGCATGAGTTAAAGAATGCAACATCTGAAGTCAGTGCTACATCTAACAAAATACATTAGTCTGTAGCATGATCTTTAATACTAATTAAAACAACATACCTTTAAACAAAATACCTTTAATACTAATTAAAACAACAGCAGCATCAGAAGATAATTAAAACAAATAACTATAGTATAACTGAAAAAATTAAGACTTCATATTACYTTTGAAAGATCACTGTGTTCCTTRGTCTATCCTCCCCTATACTCTCTCCTACTAGCTAACCCTCTAAACTACTTCCTCACTAAGTAGTTGCATTTATGCTGAGGAGCAACTCAGAACTCAAGTTCTACCCCCACAAAAAGACATAAACAGCTGGTAACTGTTCAGCAGGCACAAGAAATCTTCTCCCTGTACACCATAATCACATGTACAAAATATACACCACTTATTTTAGAGCGCAAAACCAATGAGACAACTAAGACTAAAACTGATGTAAGCTCATAATRTTCACGTATCTCACTAATTTTCTGCATCCACATCCTTTTTTCCACATTGAGAATGTGTGCTAATCTMTGCAGAAAGACTGTAAAAGCCTTTTAAAACATATTGTAGGAGCAGGTACAGAAGACACAGGTATTCAGTCTTGGGATACAAACAGGACAGCTGGTTCGATGTGGCAAAACAAGACTCAAAACGTGGAATTAACTTAAACGTAATGTTAGCAGGAAGGGTTCAAAAGCAAARTCACGAGCCTTTGATTTTGCAGGGTTTTATGCAAATGAAGTTCTYTCTGTGTATTGTTTCAACAGCTGTATTTGGTTATGGTCACTATAACATCACAAGTGACAGATCCAGTGAGCTGGCAAACACCACAGCTTCAAAGASTAAGAACAATCACCATACCCTAAAAAATTGCTCTACACTAGGGTTAAGAAAATCTTACAAGTAATGCCCACTGGCCAGACAWAGCTCCTGCTAAGTGTTTATGTTAGATGCAAGTAACAGGGAACTAGACAGTCTTTCCATCTTTAACCAAGATATTTTAGAAGCAGCAGSTAGAAATACCATCTTCCCTTATTGATGTTTTTCTCTGAGTTTGACCAAGTAASTATTTAGTCCCAAGATGAAAGACTGAAACTCTAACTGCTTCTTTGGCACAGCATGGGAACTACACCCACAAGGTAGAAATGAGAACATCAGGGTGCAAGTCCCACCTCATTAATAACACACTACAGCAGTTGAGAGAAGTCCCCCTTAAGCCTCTTAACATGACCCTGGGGAAGAGAGCATTAGCCCACATTAGCTGTTGGAATAACCAGGGAATATCAAAGATGATTCTCAGCCAAGGGCATCAAGAAAATCAAAGCAAAGGCACTTTTGACTTTAAAGAAGCACCTAAGGATGCTCCTAGGTTGGACAAGCAAACAGTATGTGATGATTAATAACCTGAAGCATTTTAATGCTTATCATGTTGCTGGATGACAAATTAAGGGCAGATAAGACAGCTTCCCTTCATAAATGAAACTACAGTCTTTGGCAAGATTCGCCATCAAGAGCTTTCACCACAAACCCACCACAAACACACCAAATAAAGCACAAAAACTGATTTAATACAGCTTTCAGACAGAACAATCTCTCTCTAACTTATCAACAGATCATTTGGTCTGCAAAACACACCTTCATCCCTTAGGAAATACAGGTWGTACATTGCAGATAGCAAAATTTTAGCCCCAGGTAAGCAGTCACCCTTTTAGGCTAAAATTACAATTTTCCAGTAACTATAACAACTAATCCTCCTAATCTMTCTCTAATAAACACTAAACATTGATACAGCAAGGTATGGATACAACTGAGTAAAATCACCAGATCACAACTCACATTGTGAGATTTCACTGGAGCAGCACTTCCCTCCCACTCCACATTTAAAGACAGAGTGTCAAAGAGAAGTGAAAGCAATACTCCAATACAGCACTTTCCATCCACTGTTCTCATTAACCACCTACATATTTTGTAGGAAAGGARAAGTAAATATTTAAGAGTCAGTCTATTTTTCATATTACTCAGGAGAATATATAACAAGAGTAATATAAAACTATCATTRAAAAAGATACTATTTTCACACTGTTTTAGTTGAAAGTCTCATTCATGTGCAGCCCTGGGCCCATACAGTAACTTACTTCACTTCTACACATGAGACCCCTCAAACACCTTGGCCAGCAAACTTTGAATCACCCCTTTCTGCCACATTGCCCACAATGTTGTGCATGAGCGATATGCATCTTGAAAGAAAGAAACCAAGCCAAATCTGGAACTGAACCTGGTAAGCRACGCAAAAGAAGGGCTTCTACATGTATGCTACCCAGATAAAGAAGGTGAAAGCAGGTGTTATCCCAGATAAACAACGCTGGAAAACTGGTAACAACACATAAGGAGAAGACTGATGTACTCAACACCTTTTTTGCCTCAGTTGTCAATGACAGCCTCTCTTTCTGCACTTCTTGAATGGATGGACAGCAGGATGGGGAACAAAGCCCCTCACACTGTAAGATCAGTTCTTGACCACCTGAGGAACCTGAAAGCGCACAAGTCTGTGAGACCCTATGAGATGCATCCCTGAGTCCTGAGGTAACTGGCTGATTTAGTTGCCAAGCCACTCTCCACGATACTGGAAAAGTCATGGCAGTCAGGTGAASTCCCAGGTRAYTGGAAATGGGGAAACATWGTACCCATCCTTAAMAAGGACAGAAAGGAGGACCTTGRGAGCTACCACSCTGTCARCCTCACCTCTGTGCCTGGGAAGATCACAGAACTGATCCTCCAAGAAGCTGTGCTAAGGCACATTGAAGACAGGGAGATGATTYAACAGCTGGCACACCTTCACCAAAGGAGAGTCCTGCCTGACCAGCCCAATGGCCTTCTATGGTGGGCTGAGTCCATCAGTGAGCAAGGGAAGAGTTACAGGTGTCATTTATCTGGACTTCTGTAAAGGCTTTGASACARTCCCCCTCAACACCCTTCTCTCCAAATTGGAGAGATRGATTTGATGAGTGGACTGTTAAATRGATAAGGAATTGGTTGGACGGTCAAATCCGGGGGGGTAAAGGTGCTCCCAGAGTTAAGSTGGTACAGAAGCCACAGGAGCCATGTACACTAAGCACCCCTCTTGGACTCTTAAAAGTATGTAAAACTCGAACCAGATCTTTAGGAATCCCAGTCTTAATGAAGGCTACAGAGTGTCCTTGAGAAGTTTCATTAACTGGTTGCTCTGTTTTATTCTACCCTAAAGACACACTTTGATRACTGTAGCTGGAACCTCATTGCTGCTCCTCTCCACAGAAACTTTCACTATCAGAGATGTCTGTGAATTGAAAGATACAGAAAATATTGGGTCACCTGGTCTGACACCATTCATGGCTGTGCACAATTAATTCCTTTCCTCCTTATGACCACATCCATACTCAACAGATACATGTCCCCCCCTCACATGAACCCCCGCAAGGCACTGGTTCTGGAGTCCATGACTRTGTGCTTTCTCAGGAGTAGAAAACCATACATGAAATCTGTTTTGGYCAACAATTAGCACAGTAACATTCAAGAGATCATTTGACTGTAGCATGACTGCCTCTCTATGTTCCGGCTGCATTTTTCTGTCCAATCCCTTCCATCRAGGATGTAAGAGTCTAAACGATTTGGCTCCCCCACACCCTCCATTGCTTTAGACTGCTTATAATAACAGGATTGAACAGCTTATTTTGAGCATTCAGAAATCCTTAAGTTATTGTGACACCCCTGGTTTTCTTGCATTGAACAACTCAGAAGAAATATTCCTAAAAAAATCTCTGCTCCTAAAGTGCAATTATTTCAGCTCAAGAAGTATTTGAACAATTATTTCACATTTTCAGTTCTGTTGTGCTCACTTTTACAGCAAAAGACAACAACATCCTGGCACAATTACYAAGGGATTGAAATGGGAATTTTATGCTTAATCAGATGCATTTCTTTACAGCCATATCCTCTATTTTCCTCTCTTAAAATGCAGAACATAACAACAAAAGGCATTCTTTGCCCTGGTCATCCTGCCAGAAACAACCAAGTTAAAGAAGAGGTCAGTCAGTTTTGACCTAAGTGTGGTCACAGTAGCAAAAAGTTTTGCACATGACTTTTCACTCCTGCAAAAGTGTCAGTAGCATGAGTTTTGTTTTCTAATCAGTGTGAAYGTCACCGGAACAATTAAAGCTAGACTTAACCCAAACTATACCTTCAGTACTTCTGCCCTTAAAAAGTCACTTCAGTCATTAAAAGCATTCACCTTGAGTTTACAGTTGAGAATTTGTCTATAGAGAGATTTATAGCCATGACTAAGACCATCCTGCTCGCATCCTTATAGTMAAAAAAATGTAGCACTGGGTGTTCTAGAGAAAACTGCCTACCGAAACAAATCACCAAGTTGATTTCTGTGCTGGCACGTAGCAAAGAATTACTTTGCCTGACATAGCACCACAAAGCTTGGACCAGCCAGAGTATGGTATTACAGAGGTGGTACAATAGACTAGGAATGACTTTCCTTTTTCATGATTTTACAGTAAAATAGCTCCAGTGTRCCTAGCCCTGTCAAGGTATCTTGCAGTTCAGTAACAGACTTTTGAGCTTCGATAACACAGAGAAAGAGGGCAATGATCTATCAGTGTGTTCAGCTGAGCCTCTCAATTTGATTGCAAGAATGGACACAGTACATAGATCCCTGTGTTAGCAGAACACACATCAGAAYAACACCTCAGTCTCTGTCACAGCCCTACACTTGATAGAATTAACATACAAGCATCCTCAATAAATATTTACTCAACTGGAATGGCCTATAATTGATGACTCAGTTTTTACTCCTACGAACTCCTATAAAAGTTTCTGCTCCTAGGAGAAAAAGCCTGTGTTTTGGTCTCACTTTCACAAATGAAGTCCAATGACTAATATCTCAGGCTTCTCCCTGCAGCATTCACTTGGTCTTTGCACAAGCCTGAGAAAGTATAAAACCAAATAKTCAGCATGGAGAAGGCCATACTTAATCTCATGGACAATCCATTGTGTCCTGTYCATACAGAGAAGTGCTCATGTTTACATTTATTAGCACAGAGCAGGCCCACATTTCATCATAAGTACTTGCTCACAAATTAGGGTCGGGTGGCCAACAGCCACCTCCATTCCTTGCCTTTGCCCGTAAGTGGATGTCTGCTAAAACATGTTTAACAAAAGAGCAATTATAGCTCCACTTCAAGTTGACAKATATTGATTTTTTTCTCTTGGAACTCTTTATATTCCCACCTGGTAACATATAGCTCAAGTAACACAGCTCGTGTGTCTACCTTATACTAATATCGACCGCACTGAGTCAGTGAGCTAAAACAAGACTCGCATCTTACAATATTTCCAAAGAAAAGCAAGACTTTATTAATGACTCCCTCCTCCACTACTACTGCTCCTGTACAATCGAAGTCAMTGCATGCAAGAGGCAAAAGGGCACAGAGTCAGTTTGATAGGGATTGCTAAATGCTCAGGCAGAGCCTACGCTTCCTTGCTTAACCATACTCCTAATGCTCTTCAAAATTAAAATGTGGGACAGATGCCCAGTAATCCAAAAGCCAYCTATCAGCAAACTGGAAAAAGAGAGTTAGGCAAAGGAAGGATGTGAGGTGGGGAGGGAACATTTCACCACTTTTCAGAATACACCACATGTTATATYCACATTTCCTTCCCACCTCACTAAGAGAGGGAGAAGAAGACACCCCAGCTGCTCCATCCTCACGAGGTGCCCAAGTTTAAAACCRATTTGCAGGGTGTTATTCCTGCTGCAACTCCCACCTTTAGTTTGCCCCAGCTCCTTTGCGTGCACAGAAGTAGTTTCCTGGGAGAGGAAACACCATCAGACTGCCCCAGGAGAGAGGCATAGACCCCTAGGCCCATGCTTCCTCTCACTTCCTACCAGCCTAAGAGAAAGGTGCCCAAACTCCCCCTTTGCCTCAGGGACYCCCCTTCCATCAGCTTGGGGTACTCCCGGATAAACCTCACTGTCATTGAGTACCTGTCCACCCCTCCACCTCACGGCATCCCATTTTCCAGGGAGCACGCCCTGTACACCTCCGGGAGCACCCCTCACTTCAGGAAACATCTCCCTTCACCGCAGAACGTCCCTGTGAACAACTCAGGGCATCCCACACCTAAGAGAGCACTCCCCCTTCATCTCAAAACACCCCACACTTCAGTGGGAACCCTCGATTAATCTCAGGACACCTTCCTCCACCTCGGCCCCCTCCGAGTGCCGCCCCGAGGCCCCGCCGTACCTGCTGCGAAGGCAGCTCCACATGCAGGGCGCGGGCGGCGGAGCCCGGTGGTAATGCGGCAGTGCCGGCAGCCGAGCTCATCCTCACGTAGGGTCCCCGCTCCACTGCCCCGGGGCCGCCGGGCGCGCAGGGGTTAATGGCGGTAGCAACGCCGACCCCGCCACCCGCTACGGAGCCATATTACCGCAGTGCCGGGGAGGGGGGGGCGGCAGCCGAAGCACCGCCTCCCGAACGACCATTGGTCCTTGCGCCTCGGGGGCGGGAGCTCACCCTCCTTCTCGAATCGCGATTGGGTTAATGCAACGTCAATCAAAGACCCTCTTCGCTGGTCCTGTCAAACCGCTGGAACGAGCGCCGGCGCCGATTAGAGAGCCCACTTCCGGAAGGCGGGACGGCACCCGAAGATTCGGGCGGTGATTGGAGGATATCGGGTTTGATTGACAGGACGCCCTCCGTCACGTGTGCGGGAGCTGTTGTCATCACGTGGTGGGACGGAAATAGTTCCGCGGAGGGGACGGGGGGGGGGAGAGGTCACCATGGCAACCGCAGGGGCTGCGCTGAGGGCCCGACGGCGTGGGGCGGCAGAGGGATCCTAAACACCACCCCGACCTGCCCCACAGCATAGCCACTGCCCCACAGCATAGCCACCTGCCCCACAGCATAGCCACCGCCCCACAGCATAGCCACTGCCCCACAGCATAGCTACTGCCCCACAGCATAGCCACCTGCCCCACAGCATAGCCACTGCCCCACAGCATAGCCACCTGCCCCACAGCATAGCCACCCGCCCCACAGCATAGCCACCTGCCCCACAGCATAGCCACCTGCCCCACAGCATTGCCACCTGCCCCACAGCATAGCCACTGCCCCAGAGCAGGCCAACCCGCCACATGTCATGTCCGTCTATCTCAAGGCAATGTAAAATAAGCCTTAAGCCATTAAAGAGTGCCCGAAGGAGGGCCAGGAGGACGGCAAAGGGTCTGGAGAGCCTTATGAGGAGCAACTGAGGTCRCTTATGCAGCCRRGRGAAGAGGCTGAACAATGAGTGTGGACCTCATTATGGTCTTCAACATCCTCAGGAGAAGCAGAGGGGCAGGTACCAATCTCTTCACTCTTGTCACCAGTGACAGGAYSTGAGGGAATGGCATGAAGCTGAGTTGGGGGAGGTTTAAGTTGGATGTTAGAAAAAAGTTCTTCATCCAGAGGGTAGTTGGGCTCTGGAACTGGCTTCCCAGGAAAGTGGTCACAGCACTAAGTCTGACAGAGCTCAAGAAGTATTTGAACAATGCTCTCAAGCACATTGATGCTTGAAAAAAGGCTTAGAAATAAARCTCCATAGATTGATGTCTATAGAGCAGGTATTTGTTTATTGCAGCGCTGGAGGTGAGGGGGATTTCTGCTCCTAACCCACCTGCCTTTGCTTTAAATTAGCACAYATTTATACAGTMAGCWTGGTGTAACATTACTATAGTCACTGCCCCCCATACGCCCACTATACGCTCACTACTATACATGGGCGTGGAAATACAYGATATCACAGTTTTACAAGTGCGCATGTGTCATCTTCAATTCGGTGATTGCGGGGGTTCCCTTTTAATGAGATACTATTTTCTTTATTATAATAAACTTCTAACTTTTGTCTTTAGGGCATGCACAGTTGTGATGTTTATGGGTTTTTTTCTAATCTTCCAAGTCTTCATTTTCAATTATTTTGCTGACTGTCTTGTGMCTCTGCCAAGTTCTCTTTAATGCTCTCTACTGTTTCTTGTTATAGCATCTACTTGTCTACTTTCTTCAGAACTTTTTCTGATTTATGCTTCTTGGTGATTTTACATATCTACGTGCTAATCCAGCTAGTTAGATTACGTGCAATTAGTACACTATATATTGCTAATACACTCTTAAAAAATTTATAGCAATATATAAAAAAGCTATCAATAATATATTAAAAGCKATTATATTGTATTTTAATAATATGTAAAAAGTTATTACATTTTTATATTGATAATGTATAAAAAGGCTATAGAAAGTTTTCAATTAATAGGTTTTATGAGCACTTTGTCACTTTGATATAAATTATATATATCAACATGGTGGGATTGTTGTCGTGCCCTGCACAGGGTCAGGAGTTGAACTCGATCCTGATGAGTCTCTTCCAACTCGGTTTATTCCATGATTCTATGAACCTGCCCCAYATCACATTCACTTACCTCAAATCACACCAACCTCCACAGCACATCCACCTGCCCCATATCACCCCTGTCTCATGTCACCCCAGCTTGCCCAACAACAGACCAACCTGCCCCACATTGTACCAACCAACTCAGCATCAGACGAACGCACCCCACATCACACAGATTCATCCTGTTCCATGCCAAGCCATGCCACATCAGGCCAACTCACCCCACATCATACCATCCAAGATGCCTACATGCACCAAAGTCCAACCAAACCATCCCCTCAGCACCTGCCTCCATCCCATCCCACCCATCTGGCAACATCCATCCTGAGCAGAGTGACCATACCCACCCAGAACAGCACAATCCCCAYGTACCGCAGAGCCCTCAGAGCACCAGTCCCGTCCCTATCCCCCACTAAGGACATCCATCTGAACAGCACTCTGCAGCACCTGCCTGRACTGGATGGTCGTGCTGGAGACACTCATCCCCATGGCACTGCCACGGACCCAAGGACCATCAAGGAACAGACATTTCCAGTGCTGCAGTATGCTCTGGGGACAGGCTTTCCCCACACTGCTGGTGACACCAATCCTGCAGTGGCACTGGGAAAGCCTGTCCCCAGYGCATACTGCAGCACTGGAAATGTCWGTTCCCAGTGGAAAGGCTGGGACAGGCAGCTCTGGAAGAGTTAAGTGTGCTGTGTAGTGCAGGAAAACCTCATCCTCCTCTCCTCTGCTCCTCTTCTCCTCCAATCTTCCTGTCCTCAGCAGCATGCAGCTCCCACACCATGGASACCATCCTGCTGGAAGCCCACTATTCACCTGCAGTACTTCTGGGTTTGTWATATCCGTGCTGTGGTGATGTGTTGCAACAGCACTGTCTTTAGCTTTTATTTTGGTCTTAGGTATGCAAAAGTGAACTTGTTAAAAAGAGGAAGAAAAATGAAAACTGGAGTGGAAAGTCAAATTTTCTGGAGTTTCATGGCCATCCTCATGGGATGAAGTCATCCTCTTCCATCCTCCTCCTCACTTTGCAGATTCTCACTAAGGTCTGCTTTTTTCCAAAGTGCTTTCTAGTTGAAATGGAGAAGCTAAACTTTYCTCCTGRGTGATTCCCTGGTTTACYCCATAGTAACGAATTTATGTGGACYTTTTTTCCCMAATTGTTTGATTCTACATGTAGGCATCAAATAAATTCAATACCTCAAGATTAACTTTTGGACATCATTGAGCCTRAAGCTGTGTGTGAGTTCTGGGTATTGCTGTCTCTGATCAGGGAAATTAAATATAAACAGTGGCCTTTTTTGGAAGAACTTCTGGGAACAAGTATGTCTCCTTTTTTTCCTTCTGATAAAAAAAAAAAAACCCCTTCTATTTCACTATTTTCAATAGCCAAGTGTTCTATTCTCAAGTGCCCACACTGCTGAACCATGTTGTCAAGATCAGGAAGTTCAAACATAGTAATTTTGGACCGGTTGTATCAGTTTGATTCATCTTCTGGTTTCTGGTTCAGTACAAGACACATTCCTTCCTTTTGAGCTTTCCATCGTCATCTTGGAGGATCGAACCTTGCTTTTTCTGATGAAATCTGGGGGGTTTCTTTGCCCATGGTGTRAAAAATGCATCAGAATGATTTCTGCCTTTGAGACTCTCGATATGTGCCCTCCAGAGGCAAAACTAATTCTAGCTTAGAATTAGGCAGAAAATCAGAGAAGATCACAGCTGTAAGAATAATTTTTCYTGAGATAAATCACTAAAAACCATTTATGGAAGCCATGTGAAGATGCCACTGCTTGCTTGCCCAAAATATATTAAAAAAAAACATAACCTTTTAAAAAAAATCCATCTTCATATGAAACATGACATTTCTGTGATTGATTTTTCCTTCACTTCCTCACCTTCTCCATCTATAAAAAGTGTGTTATCAACATTATTCTCATCCTAAATCCAAAAYACAACCACATACCAGCTATTAGGRAGAAAATTAGCTCTATGCCASAGAATATCAGCACACTAATTTACACAGATTTGGCGACTTTAAAGTCTGTAGGTCATTACCATAGCAGGATTTTCCTATTTTTCTTTATTTACACAGGAACAGACTGTGATCATAAAATAGTTATGTTTAGAGAAGTCAAATGAGTTACTTAACATAGCAGTTCACCTGCCCTGTGTATGGAAATTGCATTTAATTTGCTGCTTGATGTAGACTGAGAGCTCTAACCTGTAATTCAGGGACTAAAAATCAAAACTCCACCCAGAGAAAAATTCAAATATTACCCCAAAACCCATGTGGATTTATTAAAGATTTTATAGCAATGGAACTCATATAGCCGCAAAGAAGTCCCAACAGATTTCCAGTTCACAATAGCTCAAGCTTTGGCTTCATTCTAAATTTCAGACTGATCATTGGGATTTGTATCTTAGCATGAAAAAGAACCTTTTACAAGGGCATTATAAAATGGATATAGGGGGATAAGGGTTCAGATTTATATCTGATTTTCATGAGTTTTGAGAGGTTTAGTCCTTGCCTTGTATAGCTCTCCACAATGAATATTCAACATGACAGCCATTTAATAACCCAGATTGTTTCTGAATTGTAGGGCTTACAATAATTAGTTCATTAATAAGGAATGCTGGATTATTTTAAGTAGAGTATTTGCAAGCTGCAGCTGAAGAGTGGCTTATTTTGTCCCTAATCATGAGCAGTCACTGGAGGCAGTAATGCTGGAGCAGTACTACCTAATTCATCCATGTACATGGCACTACATAGGACCCTGTGGGATTTACTGATGCCCTAGGAAACTATGATTTGAATTTTTTGATCACATCAAAAAGCTTACATTATCTGTTTGCGTTCTTTTGAAGATCACAGTATTATCTTTATTATGTCCCCTTGGGTGTCCCTGCATTGTGATACCATAAAAAATGAAGTTCCTGTGGCTGCAGCAAGTACAGGGATGCACATAGTGCTCCCACATTCATAATCTCCCCACCTGTCCAACCTGAGTGGTGTGACTGCTGTGTAGAGTGAAGGGATGGCATCCAGAAGGATGTGGACAGGCTGGAGAAGTGTGTCTGTGTGAACCTTRTGAAGTTCTACCAGACCAAATGCAAGATCCTGCACATGGGTCAGGGCAATCCCAAGCACAAACACAGGCTGGGCAAAGAATGAGCAGGGAGCAGSCCTGGGGAGAAGAATTTGGGAGTGTTGAGGAATGAAAGGCTCCACAGGATTGCCCATGTACACTGGCAGCTCAGAAGCCCCCATGTGCTGGGCTGGTCCCACAGCATGGGCAGCAGGGGAGCAGGGATTTGGCTCCTCTGTCCCARTCTGCTGAGACCCCACCTGCAGAGCTGCCTCCAGCTCKGGGATCCAACATCAGAAAGAAGTGAAGCTGCTGSAGCRAATCCAGAGGAGGTCACAGAGATGCTTTAAGGGCCAGAGCACYTCTACTCTGGAGACARGCYGGGAGAGCTGGGGCTGTTCAGCCTGAAGAAAAGARGGCTCTGGGGAGACCTTAGAGCCCCTGCCAGTGCCCAAAGGRGCACCAAGAGAGATGGGGAGGGWCTTTGGATAAGGGCCTGGAATAACAGAATGATCCTAGTAGATCCTTTCCAACTGAGARCATTCTGTGACTCCATGAGTCTGTGACAAGGGTGAATGACCTCACACTGACAGAGGGCAGGGTTAAATCAGATATTTCAAATAAATACTTCCCTGTGAGGGTGGTGAGGCCCTGGCACAGGCTGCCCAGGGAAGCTGTGGCTGCYCCAYGCCTGAAAGTGTCCAAGGCCAGGTTGGACAGGGCTTGGAGCAACACAGTGGATGGTGTTTTTGCAAAGGCAGCGTGTTGGAACAAGTTGAGCTTTAAGGTCCCTTTCARTCTAAGCCAGTGYGTGATTCTGTGATCTTCATTTTTCTTCAAGTGAATCCAACAGTCAAAAACATCACCTGATTACTGCYTCTGTCTTGTGTTCACATGTTGTCTTAAACTCACACTGGAAGCTCCTCACTTTGACRTTGTGGAAAACCAGAAGCCATTTCTTCTGGACTTTTTTTTTAAACACAAAGCTAGAGAATAATTAAAATTATCACTAAAAAAGCTTCAAAATGCAGTTTTAACAAGATGTGGTAAAGAGTCTTGCAGAATGAAGTGTATTTTTGAAAAGCTTCTGGAGAAAGCTGGATGAAATGCTGGTGAGGACTTGTCAGAAATTACATTTGAATACTTAATTGCCATTTCTGGACGCACTGCTTTATCAGTGCTCTTTTTGCACTGAGGTTGAGACACATGGACTCATCCTTCAAAATGACATGTGGTGGGAGATACCACCTGCAAGTTTTTACAGATATTATTTAATAGACTTYATTGCAAATTCTGACATGGTAGAACCATTAGGAAGGGACGAAATGACTGTGTGGCTAACAATAACTCCTCCTTCTGCCACAGATTGGATCAAATATGCTTCCTATTTGGGTATGAGATCATTGCAAAATCACAATGASCCAACATACTTCACTGGTGGATAGAAGGATTCCAAATGAAGAGCAAAATACTTGAYGTTTGTGAGCTGTTTGAAGAGAAAAAAAAGACCAAATTCTGCACTGAATGCTTATTAAATAATGTCATTTAGAGCCTCTGATGAAATAAAAGGCAGAGCAGAGAAAAAATAGAAGAGGTTTAAGCAGCTTGAGATGAGGAATAGTATTTTCCAAGATGGTTTCAGAAGCATTATAGAAGAAGGACATACCAGTACTCACTGCTTTAAGATTACACCAAATGTAAATGTTGCTGGTCTTGGTTTATGTCCCACAGTGTTCACTGTGGGTTAGTGTTGTAGGGGCTGATACAAGTGGGCTACTTCTGAACTCCCTGTTCTGGCACATACAGTTTGTCTACTAGTGGTGATGCTTCTTGGGCCTGATGACAACACACATCTGTTTTATGGGGATTTTTTAAATTAGAGGAGTTGGAAAACAAAATTATTATAGGCTCTTATACTGAGCTGAAGTGTTAGACTCCAAAAGCTGGAAAACATGGCACAAAAATAGCTCAAAATGCTCTTCTCTTTTGGGAACATTACTCTTTAATGGAAAGTTTCAATTATCAAACTTCAAAGGGAGACAAATGATTGTTCTGGAGAAGGAACTGACGACAGTCAACTTCCTTTCTCAGAAAGCAGTTCCTCAGGTCAGCCACTGGAGTAACTTTTATGTCAGAGAAATTAGAAGAAAGTAAAGTGAAAAAGGCAGAGGTTTCTGCTTGCTCACAAGACTGATTTTGCACAGGAGCGTCTCCATCATCACCACATTTAGCACATGGGGTCCACCACACCTACCCACCTCCAAGTGGTTGTTACCACTGGGGACTACAYGAAAAGGCCATGTAAATCAACCAGAAGATGCTTTCTGATTTCAGTGGGTAGATGAAGGCCAAAGGCTAGTGGTTCTCCACTGAATAAACACTGGGACTGCAGGCTACTACAAGGACTGTCTTCCAAAGACTATGCAAAATTCCTAAGCTCCTATGTAATTACAGTCATGAAATATCTCCTGACACATCACCAGAAGTCCCTGAAGGAAACTTATTTCTGAATTCTGATTGAAATGAAGTTCCTCCCTTTACTGCACCTTCATTTTCATCTTGCAGAGATGGTAATGTGATTTTATCAATTAATCTGATGCATCGTGGTTGTGCTTTCCACTCCAGAAGTGGYTGCATTTCATCTATGGGAAAAGTAAATCCTTCTGTGGAATATTTATAGAGACCTCAAAAGCCCTTTGAATGGAAGGTTTCTGCAGGATGATYCACTGATGAAAGCTAAACATACATAAGGAGACAAAAAATGCATATACCCATTGAATGGGAGCCTACTGGCTGTGAAGCCTCCCCAGGACAGCATTTGCACCAAAGCTTTGTATTTTCATTGGMTATAAGCATCTCCAGGACAAAATAATGCCATTATACCAAATCATCAAGACTTTCTTGATATCTGATACTTATTAGGTACCATCTGTAGGTTGTTACAGTATGATTCACTCTTCACTGATGATACCTGTACACCCATTTAGAAAGAATTTGGGACATCCAGGTCTTTGGATGTGACAAGAAAGAAGAATGAATAGGTACTATGGTTGCTGATGCTATACAGCCAATTTGCATAAAGGTATAGAATCACAAAATCCTTTAGTTTGGAAAAATCAAGCCAAACCGTTCCCAAGATTTCATGCAATGGCAGTATGAGATTTTGGCACAGGCTAATATTGGCTCAGTCATATGTGGCAAGAGAGCCCTTCTAAACTGTCTCACCTTGATCAAAGCACAACAGAAAGCACAGAGCAAAGTCAAAAACTTTTTGGGGAAAAAACTCAATGTTTGATTAGCTAGAAGTGTGCTTCAGATCTAAGAGGAGCTAGGTAAATAATCAGACCATGGATGGAGTTGAAGTTTCCACCAGGCTTCTCTTATGGTCTTCTACAGCCTGTTAAAACATCTTCACTCCCAARAACACCAGGTGAGAGAAGATAACCACAAAGCAGAAGAGAGAAATCCCCACAATAAGCACCCTTTTTACCTGCCCTTTCAGCAGCCTAACATGGAACCTTGAATCCCCAGCAGAAGCAGGTAAGAAAATATCTGTTTTTGTGACAGTATGGATTTTTCTTTAAATGGAAAAACATCATTTGTGTTAGCTGTCGCCAAATAGAACCATTTTGCAGAGATCTTTTTACAGCATGAAGCTTTGAGAAATTGCACTGTAGAAAATAATTTGTGATTGCATGTGGTACAGCTGCTTGGGCTAAATTGACAAAATATTTATCTAGAGGGTAATGCATCCATTTCTGCTTTCTGCCTCCTCCTCAAAGAAGGCTGTTCGAATCTGGGTGAGGGATTTCTTGGCATTACTACTTGGCGTTTCCCCATGATGCTTGCGAGTGTTTCGTTATCATGCAGTTATTGACAGGCACCTCATGAGGGCAGCACGTCTTCTCTGTTTCTTTCTTCCATCTCTTTCATCACACCCAGCTCTGCTTCCACACTGAATCACAAAAAAACCAAACCTGTGTATACACTACAGACGGCATTATTCTGCTTATGCTACTTCGATTAACGAGGGGCTCAAAGAAAGCTAGAGACATCCCACCTTTATAGCTGATGCTATAGGAAATACTGCTGCCCTGCTTCACAGAGAGGGACAAAACAGCTGAGCAAACCCACAGAATGATAAAGGTTGGAAAAGCACCGTAAGACCTTTGAGTCCAACCATTCCCTCAGCTCTACCAAGCCCACCAATTAACCCATGTCCCCAAGTGCCACATCCACACATCTGTTAAATCCCTCCRGGGAYAGAGACACTCCCACTGCCCCARGCAGCCTGTTCCAATGCCTGACTGCCCTTTCAGTGAAGAAATTTTCCCTAACATACCATGTAAACCTTACTTGGTTCAACTTATGGCTGTTTCCTCTTGACCTGTCCCTTGCTCCCTGGGAGCAGAGYCTGACCCCCAGCTGGCTCCACCCTCCTGACAGGGAATTGTAGCGAGTGTGAAGGTCCCCACTGAGCCTACTTTTCTCCACATTGAACCCCCCACCCATCAGGCACTTCTGGTGCTCCAGCTCCTTYCCCAACTCCATTCCATTCTGTGGACATACTTCAGCCTCTCAATGTCCTTCGTGTCATCAAGGGCTCAAAACTGAACCCAAGATTCATGTAACATGCTCAGGATGCCCTATGGCTGGCAGTCAAGGAAGGGATAAATCATTGCAGGTGGCCTGCATTCAACTGCCATGCCTTTTCCATAAATYGAATCAGGTGGCTTTTTGGTCTAATTCTGCTTGCCAGAGGRAGAGCTCTGATTTGAGGCAAAAACRACAAATKGGACAGAAACTATGTAAATGCATGAGGAAAAAGTGGTGAAAGTGGAAAGTCCCTTTTTCTAGCCCAGGGACAGACTTACCAGGATTCTTGCAGGTATAATGAGGAATGTTAGGAGGACAGGGAGAGATCTTCAYCATAGAAGTGTAAATGTACTTTCTGTATCAAGCTAAACAAAAGCAGAGGAAGGGAAGGTTGCTGAACTAGAGGAAAGACAGGTCCACTGGAAAGCAAAGATGCCCATATCTCAAAAGAGATTGCAAGAAGAGCTTTATCAGGGCTGGTGTATCATGGACAGGAGCCTATCTGATATCATGGCCAAGGGATGTCACCTAGATAAGGTGGCAAGAGCATAGCAATTCCATTCWGGCACTGTCCCAGCAACACATAGCAGAGTCACAGAACCACAGAATCGTCATGGTTGTAAAAGTCCTCTAAGAACATTGAATCCAACAGTTAACCTGGCACCACCGAGGCCACCAGTAACCCCAGACCCCAGGAGTCACATTCATAAACTCTTAGTATACTTCCAGCAATCATGGTTCTAGCACTTCCCCTGGGCAGACTGTTCTAATGCTTGTCACCTCAAAGTCAGAGGCGATAATTTTAACTCGTATTACTGCTTAAGTTCATATTATCGCAGAACAGTTTGGATTGGAAGGGACGTTAAAGATGATCCCCCTTGTCCTGTCCCTCCATGCCTTAGTCCAAAGTCTTTCTCCAGCTCTCTTGGAACCCCCTTTAGGCACTGGAAGCGACTCTAAGGTCTCCCTGGAGCCTTCTCTTTTCCAGGCTGAACATCCCCAATTCTCCCAGCTTGTCTCCAGAGAGAGGGGCTCCAGCTCTCAGAGCCTCTTTGTGGCCTCCTCTGGACTTGCCAGGTCTATGTCCTTCTGGGGACCCCAGAGCCTCATGAATAAAGGGACCAAATCACCTCCCTTGAGCTGCTGCCCACACTATAGGAGCAGCCCAAGGTGCATTTGACCTTCTGCACACTATTGTATGAGATATCCTGGGCTGGTACCTTGGGCAAGAGTTGAGATCAGACAAAAAAAATCCCCTTTCACAGACTGGTGATAGCAAAAAAGCAAAGTTCACTGTCAATCTCATGTTAGTCTTTAAATATTAGGACTTCCAGCACAGCCRAGAATTGGGCAGAGCTGCTCCAACCTTGCAGTATGAAAAAATACAGGCTATTTGTTAGCATATTCCTTTTTGCAGGAATGGARCCTTACTTGAAATWACTYTCTCCTTCCTCTSTAATAGGGGRAATTGCAGTCTGCAGCTATGCTTTRATAWARAACTTGATAATCAAAAACATTGCTTGGAAAAAGCTCTGCAAGAACTGACCTACGCAAGTTCATGGACCCCTCAAAAGTACACTCCAGTGACTTGTGACAAATAGTTACAAGTGGTTTTGGCAGAGCTTTTCTTGCTACACATTTCCAGAGAAGTCACTGGAAACCCAACCTTAATGTCAGCTAGCAGAAAACAGATATAAATCAAACCCGCTAGGGGCGAAGAAAAGGAGAAGCAAGCAACACACCAAGTTTATCTTCCTGAGCAGGAGACTTTCAAATTCCATTGGCCTAGCCTGAAAAGGGCAAAGAATAAGTTTGGCTTTCATCTTATAGAACAGCAGGCTATGAAAGTCAGCCAGTACTGCTGGATCACTTCCATGGCTTACAGGCCACCCCCAGCCCAAAGACAACAGGTTAAATCTTTCCTTGTTACTCAAAGAGCCCACATGAATGTTTCAGCACCGTGGGCTATTTCTGGAGCRCTTTGCACCTCCCACAGTACACTCTAAATAATCAGAAYKGTTTGAGTTGGAAGTGACCTTAAAGCTCATCTTGTTCCAACTCTCCTGACAYGGGCAGGGACACTTTCCACTAAACCAGGTTGCTGGCCTGTAACACATCCAAGGAGATAAGGCAGCAAGAACTTCTTTTGACTGCTTATGCCAGGGCCTCACCACCCTCACAAGGAAGCATTTCTTCCCAATATGCAATTTAAATCTCTTCCCTATTAGGTTTATTGCYTGTTTACATAGGTTTTTATTTGCCCCTTGTCCTGTCACTAAACACTCTATATAGCAAGTCACTCTTTTTATAAGGCCCCCTTTCAAGTACTAGAAGGGGCAGGAAGGATTTTTTCACCTCAGGACCAGGGATGTAATCCAGCATATTCTGTTCTAGGCAGCAAAAACCCCAAGTAATTTGCCATAAGGAGCAATAGGGCATGAGCTTTCTGTATCTGCTCAGTAAAGGAAATCCACAGGTGGAGGTTCCCTCAGTTCCTTGTACACTCACAGGCAAAACCCCAAGTTTAAACCACAAAGATTTGCTTAAACTATCCTGGCCGTCCCCTGCAAGGGAGAATGCAGATGGTGAAACAGAATCATTAAGGTTGGAAAASACCTCWAAGATCAAGTCCAACCTTTAACCTAACTCTGTCAGGTCTATCACTACACACTTCCAGAGATGGTGATTTTGGTGTGAGTCTACCTTTGGAGAGACAAATCATTTTTTTCCCCATAGAAAGAAAGGTACAACTACAGTCACACAAACTACTGCTGTAAAACCAGCCACACACCCTGCAACACCAGAAGGACCAAAGCAACCCACTATTTTTGCCCAAGTTTATTTCTAGAAATTTGTACAAAAATTGATGCTCTGTAATACAATCATCTATCAAATATGACCAATTTGTCTTCAGAGGCAAGATTGCAGGAATGTGAAGTACCAGCCTCTTGCATGGAAGAAAGGCACATTTTAGAGCTCAAGAAACACTCAACTGAATCGCTGAAAAGGCAGGTCAGACATGCAAGTAGTGTGACGTTTCAGGTTTATACATAAACAAATTGTACTCTGAAGAAATCTCACTACAAGCAATATTAACATCCACGTAAACATTTTATAAAGACTTTTAAAAGTAGCTCACTTTAGATCCTATGTGTGCAAAGGCTACTCCTTTACATTCACTGGACGGAATAATTAAAAGCCTACTTTGGCCAGAAGTTACTCCCAAATTTTCCCCGAATACTTCTGGGATCCAAAACACTTGCACCAAGAGTCCCACTGCACTTTCTCCCTATGGGCTACCCATAAGAGTCTGCAACACCAGGGCCACATGACTGTACCATCCCACTGCTCCTGGAACTTGTCTTTGGAATTTTGTGGCTATGAAGAAGTCCCATTTTCCCAGCTAYAAGCCTCTGTGCACACAGCACCTGGGACATATTTGCTTCAGAGTGGTGAAGTTACAGCCACCAAATCATCCACTACGCTATGGATCAAGGTTCACCKGACTCTTCCCACTTGGTTTCCTGCACCATCCATCATCGATGCCACACCAGGGGGGCTGGCAGCCCCACTGAACTTCCAGAAAGGGCCTTTCCAAAGCAGAAATTCTGCTACGCAAGTATGACTTAACAGGGCTCTTGTGCAACCCGCTAGTGARACTGCCATGCTGCTCACATCAACCTGCTGCTTTTTAGGTTGAAAATCAGATGGGAGATGGGATCTACTCTGCCAAAATAGCTTGTGCTAGTGGGTACAGTAGCTGTAGGAATGTTTCTAATCCATTGCTGGCGATCCAACAGCATTATATAGCAGATTACAAAGGCAATTATTCACCCCATCCGAATCCTCACAGCAACAGTGCATTGTGCTTTTTTTTTTTTGTTTTTATAAAAGGTTGTTTGTAATGGGATTTCTCTAAAGCAAAGCCTTTCTTTATTATTTTCAGAAGTGGTCTAGCAATATTTTAAACACTTGCTTTGAAGGAGACATACACCCACACTTGCTTTCAAGTACACAATGACAACTTGGACTCCTGGAAAAGATGTGTTGGTTCTGAGAGAAGGAGGTGCTGCTGAACCAGTGCCTTCAGTTGACTTCCAAGACCTCAGTCTCTGGCAGGCCAAATTTGCTCTTGTATTTGTCAAAGAGTTTGATCAGGGAGTCCACATATAAGCTATGGTAGAAGTCCACTTCCTCCTGGGATGGATTATCAGTTTTGGGGATGGTGATGGGCTCTCCAACTGATAAAAAAAAGGGACAAATACACATTAGCTTAAATTTTCCTCCAACCTGGATATTTGTTCACTACAGACACAGCTAGAGTTCAGCATATCCATTCTCGCACAGCACAGTTTGCCATTATAGCAGAGGTTTGCTATAATTCCTCACACCTTTACCAGGCTCTGAAGCACAATTATCCCACCACAAGGATCCCCATCACATCTGCAGCAGTACCAGATTTGCTTTAGCCACAYAAATGCCTCTATTGCATTGAAGGTGGCCAGGAAGTCCCCTGTTTACAGCAGAGTGATAAATTCCCCCTTGACTAAGARGAGCCAAGAGTCAGCTCTTGTGTATTTCCTATACACACCACAAAAGCAAAGCTGACCTTTTCTTCCCCTCCCTCAAAGCCTCTCTGCTTCGGGTTGGAAGACTCAAAACACAAGTTTTAGAGTTGGCTTTAAGATTCAACTGTCAGCATCCCACTGGCCAGTTCTAGGAGCATGGAGGGCCAGGCTGCTACTGACTTTAGCTATCCAAGGCCAGAGAAACTAGACCTACAGTCTTTTCCCCCCCAAAAAGAGGCTTTTATGCAAAACTGCCTGGAAGCAGAAYGTGATTGAAGGATTGCAGCCTCTGGCAAYTCTTCTWGATCATTCTCAGTTTTGCTGGAAGRTTTTATATAGAAGGGAAAGGCATTTCATAATCAAGTCTCCACAACCAAACTAYAGCAGGTATACARYACAGACTYAAGTACTCTGCTACCATGCTACCAGAGAGGCACACAGCAYGTTTATACCAAAACCTTACCAACAGTAGTGATAGGCTTGGAGTAAGGTAACAATCCCCACGTGTTGGAGGAGAAGAGGCCACGGCCATGAAAGATGCATGGAGCAAAGCCAATGTGCTTCTGGAACTTCTTCTGAACCCATCTGCCCCAGGAACCCTCTTCAAAGATCACCTGCTTGTACACTTCATTCTCACCAAAGGAGTAGACAGGAACCAAGTCCGCTCTAGAAGACAAAAAGATGTCAGGACTCTATTTCCCTGGACTGTGGTTCATATGACAGCCCCACACACTGCTGTGTTGTGCCAGGCTGCACAGTTGCTGACAYTGTTGCCTGGAGCTTTTTTTGCAGCACAAGATACTGACAAAAGCCAGCCAAACTTGACATAAACAGACATACTTTGAAGGCATGCAAGAGAATTGTACTGATAATGAGCCTGTGGAACACTGCAGTCAGGCATTGGACATGCTTCCATATATACTCAAATCCTGGTTTTGATGAAAACCTCCTTTCAGACACATGAGGATGGTGCAGGTCATCACCTCATGCAGGTTACTGGCACCTGCCTCTCCTTGCCCTGGAAGCTTCCTGCTGTGCCAGGGATCCTCCTACCCCTGTACCTTGCTCAGGAGCAGAAGCCAAAGGACACTCGTGTCTGATCCCCCCCACAAACATTCACACAATGCAGCAAAATTGCAGAAAGGAGAATCYCTCCAAGGTATCAGCTACTTCAGGGAACAGAATCACAGAAYGGTTTAGACTGGAAGGGACCTTCAAARGCCATCTAGCCCCAMCCCCYTGCACTGAGCAAGGATCTTCACCTAGACAAGTGGTTCAATTAAGAGCACCTTCTGCATGCATGCAGTAGCAGTACTGCTCCAGCACTGAGGCTGTCCCTTACCCATGCCGTAGAGCAAGTTTCACAAATCCTTTYCGGTTCTTCAGTGTCACAGAGTTCTTCCCTGGGGTGCAGTTCAGGGACTCTGCTGCCCCTCCAACCACAATGATGATGGCATTGCCACTGCCATTCTTGGACAAGATGTAGTCTATGCTGTCMCGGTTCACAGGACATATACCTGGATCAAGGAGACACACACACAGGAGTCACACTACAAGATTAGCTGGTGACTTTAGGATCTTCTCATACTTTCAGCACAGTTTATGTCTCAACTGCAAGTTGAGTTGTCCAACCTCCCTGTGGTGAGAGCGGGTGGTATTAGCAGGCAATCTGGTCCTCAACTAAACAAGCAAACCTAGCAGCACTAGACTTGGCCATAAACTCCAAAAATATCAGCTCTCAAAAATTTCCCTTTATCTTCAAACTTCAGCAAGGATTTTCTGTATCTAGTGATATCAAAGGCATTGGTGTCAGACATGTAAACTGTTCCCTCCATGTAAACTTTACAGCAGGATTTGGTTTATCTTTAGTGAGGAAGAAAGGACTTGTGTTRTTTTGATGGCTAAGAGTCTGATTTTGACCAATTTCTCAGCAAAATTAGGTAGTGGAATAGGTTTGGGAGAATGCTTTAGTGATACAAAAATAAATGGAAAACCTTTGAGACAGATCTGAAATAACATGAAACTCTTGCAATCCTTTGCTGTCCTGGGAAGGAAAGGATGAATGGGGTGGAATGCTTAGGTAAGTCCATACTCAGAGAAGTGTGTGGGAAAGTCTTTCCCTCTCTCCTACACTGGAAAGGGCAGGACTCCTCTTCAGCTTTACTAAGCAATCTCTGCCCTAAAGCACCAGTCCTCACTCCAGGGAAATGAAAACCCAAAGACAGCACCTTTAACTTCTTCTGTATTGCTCTAAAAATGTGAAGAAATTTGATTGTCTGCTCTTTAAACGTTGTTTTTGCCCTACAACTGGTGTCCAAACTTGCTCCTGCCTCACGTTTTTGGCCAGGGTGAACCAAGGAGAAGTAGGATGCCCTCGTTTCCATTTCCATCAYGCAACACATCTGACCTGAGTACTTTAGGTCATTGCCCTATTACACCATTTAATCTTAGAAGCTGATTTTGCACATCTCATGGTATTCATTACTTGAGCCAAGAACTAAAAGATGAGCAGGCCCTCGGGACTTAGGACAAGTCTGCCAGGCCTTGATGTTTATCTGGGCATCAGGGTATCACCTATCCCAACTCCAGAAAAGAACAGAACAGACCACRCTTGACAGATCAGCTGGATTTGAGGATGAAAAATTAGTGTCTTTCAGCACAGCTCCATCTCTCTGACCATTTCTCCTCTGAAAGGCTCAGGCTATGCTCACTGCTTCAACTTTCATCCTTCTCCGGTGCTCTGGTGATCTCCTCATAGCTTACAGAATCCCTAGGATAACCTCTAATATGCTGTAAAATTAAGAATTCTTACTAGTTGTAAGCCAACTATGTGAATTGGTACAGTGTTAGGTTAAATTATAACAAATCCTCAAGTGGTTCAGCCACAGAAAAAAAGGATTGAGGGAATTCTAAGCCCTTTCTAAATTGTGTTAAGGCCTTTGTATCATCACTCTAAAGTTCTAGTATAGGAAAGTAGAGAAATTATGGCTTTCACAAGGTTAACTTCATCACACTTGTAGTATTGCTTAGATCCCAGGAAGAGAAGAAGCACAATTTTCCTCTGATTTAAGCACAATGCTCAGGGACATAGCCAAGCCAGCAATGACATTGCCAGTGTCTACTTCTACTTTCCTTCTAAAAAGAAAAAGGCAGCTGTGGCTGGCCACAAGATGTGTTTGCCAGTCATACTAAGAAAATTGAAGATGATTTTTTTAAAATACAGGAAGACTGTATGGAAACTTAAGCAACACAACTAAATTTACAGACATGACAGACTGGGAAGCAGATTCCAGATTCTCATGCACTGCTGTCCTGTGAAATTCCCAAATTATGGACTTCACACAGCAACTAACATCAGCGCAGGAAAGTAAAAACCAGCTTGACACACTATCTTTTCTAGATAGGGACAAACACCTTTTCTGCACCAGAGCAGGTTAGTTTTTTTCTCCCTCACTTAATTAAGGCAGTAATCTCAGAAAYAGTCAATTCTAACAAGTCAGAGCCAGGTACAGCTACTCCTRTCTTCTTCCCAGCCACGGTACWTAAGATCTCTGTTTTAAAGTAACTYGATGAAGCARTTCCAGAAACAGTGAACAGGTTACTGGATTGCTCAATTCATGGTCTTTAAGTGTTGTTGCTTCACCTCCATCTAACTGACAGGCATCCTCACTCTGAAAAGGAAGCTCAGGCCATGCAAGAACACTGTTTACTGAGATTTTAAACACTGCTTCCTCTGTCTAGTCATAACTTACAAGCCCTCCAGGAATCAAAATCGTGGACCCTGTTAAAACAGACCTATTAATGTAATTTAGCACACTTACATCACTGTCTAATCCGTATAATCCATCTATAGGAATACACTCAGGGAAGGGGCTCTCTGAACAGCTGGAACCATGCAATGCCCTAGATCCTTTACCCCTGGCAGTCACCCAGCAGTGCAGTTGGATGGAGAGAGCATCCATCACCAGTACAAAACACAGATGTGTGACAAGTCACGTGGCAGTGAGCCCAGAAACTGAGCTGGCCATGGGTACTCGGTATTTTACTGCAACTTCTGCAACTTCTTCCAGTACCTTCTACTAATAACTTGTTTCCATGTCTCCACCTTCCACCACTACAGATGTCAGATATCATTACTATGCCTTTGGACAAGAGTATCCTAGAGTTAAGGATGAACACAGAGGAGCAGCAGTGCTCGCAGCTCAAACTAGTCATCTTCACAGAATCACAGACTTGCTTGATTTGGAAGGAGCCTTAAAGACCATACAGTTCCAATCCTCTGCCATGGGCAGAGACACCTTCCACTAGACAGGATTTTTCACATTTATTCACAGCTTTCTCTTGACAGCCATATGAAAGCAATGATAGGTGATCCTACCAGCCAGAAGTGGTTACGTGAGCTTCTGACACAGCATTTCACTTGAAAGAGGTGAAGACAGGTCAGAGCCAAGGGCATGAGCAGAAATGGCACAGCGTGCTTGTGCTTACCACCAGACATTAAGTAGTCCCTCAAGATGGGCATCCTGAAGTTCCCAGCCAGGGTAGCAAGGTACGGTCGGATCCCAGGGAATTTCTGGCTCACACCTGTGGCCTCTGTGCTGAAGTTGCAAAAGGCACCCAAGCCCATGATGCCATGTGGATGGTACCCAAAAATGTAATTCCTGGTGGTCAGCAGATTGTGGGTTTTAACCAGCTAGAAAATAAAAAAGAGCTCAATTGAACATGGACCTTCAGATAGTAACTAAAATAGGAGAAGCATAAAACCTCATATCCCCCAGGTTTAGTCTCTCTTCCCATCAGGGAGAACATCCTAAGAGCTTGTGAATATGCTCGCCTGGATTTCAGAGGCTCTGATAGGAGCAGCCATTTTAACTTCAGTTTCCTGAGCAGAGGGAGCAGGATAAACAGGCTGGAATAAGAAGTCTGCTAGCCAAGTAGGAATAGGGATGGGTTGCTGCAGCCTGGGCCTTTTGCTTCTCTACTCCTTCCTAAGGAATTCTTACACACCTCCTGCCCAAACCAACCAAGTTCTTCAGTCCTGTAGCCACAGCTACGCCTCCTTCCAGGCTTTCTTTCAGCACATTAGTGGCTCACATCCCAGCATGAGGGGGAAAGAATATAAACATTGCTGTCTCATGGCAGAAGCAAGTTCACTTAATGCCTGAAAAACACAGCCAACCAGTGAATGTGCCTGTTGACCACCTTCCAAGTGGGAAAATGTGCAGAAGGGTGGTAACCACTGTGAGCTATCCCTTGTTTTAAGACATTCTGCCCTGGCCTACATGCCAAAGGGCCAACAAGACACCTCAAGCCATCTCTGATTCCAGCACGACATGCTCCACAAGTKGTGATTATATTGTTTTCAGGCTGTGCAATATTCCTAACCATTTGCTCCTCTGTTTGTACAGCATGAACTCACCACAGCTGTCTAGGCTAGCACAGAATCACCCATTTCCTGGTACCACTACTGTCAGAGGGATTTGTTTGGATGCTACAGGTAGCAGCAGCATCCCATGTGTCAGAGCATTTTCCCCAGCAGTACACAAGCAGTCTGAGACAAAGCACACAGCACAAAATACAGCAGGGCTACAGCATCATACTACAAAAATAGATCAAATTTGATTTTTTTTTTCTATATGTTAGAATAGYTTGCATTGGAAGGGACCTTAAGSATRATCCAGTTGCAAACCTCTGCCAYGKGCAGAGACACCTTTCTCTAGACCAGGTTGCTACAAACTCTGTCCAACCTSRCCTAAAACATTTCCTRGRATGAGGCAGCCACAGCTTCTCTGGGCARCCTGTGCCAGGGCCTCACTACCCTCAGAGTCAATAATCTCTTCCTAATATCTAATTTAAACATCTCCTCTTTTCCAGCTTCAATAGTGCCACTTTTTGCCCACTGCAACAACCCAGCAGCTCTCAGACCTATAAGCTGCAGCTTTGGCATGAGGTAACAGACAAGTGCACYCCATCCCTCAAGCTGCATATGCAAAGGTCACTGCATCAGCTCCCATAGGAAAAAACCTGCCAGATTTCCAAGATGTCACACCAGCATTACCCACCCCATTGCCTTTGGCCCAGTACTTTTGCACTACGCAAGTCCATTCTGTTGGACCACGCTACAGGGAACTGAAGTGCCATTGCAACACACTAMAGCAGCATGCCCAGAAACTTGATTCCCTTCTCTCCTTTGTCCTTAAACGAACTTACAGCCCCTGTGCTATTTAAAACAGCAGATAGGATATGGGCATGATGCAGCAGCACGTTCAGCAAGCTGAGTGGCTCTCTTCACAATTTCCTCTGGYTTTGAGGTCACATAGATCTCCAGGATCACAGAGGCTTGTGGCTGTGACAGCTCTGTAGAGCCCCATTACCTGTATCATACTAAGTCATCCTTTTATYCCTTTTTCTTTCTTTCCCAATTAGTAGATGACTTGCTTTCACTCCCCAGGGTAGAAGGGCTGTYCCCTTGATCAGTTACAACAAACAGGGATCACAAGCTACAGACCAAAAACAACTCTTCAGGAAAAACGTGGTGATATGGTAAGCAACCCTTCCATCTAGCAGCTCTTGATCAGTTGTATAAAGACTGCTACAACAGGCTGTCCACATCCGTGGTGGACTCCCCCATCCCCGGAGGAAGTCAAAAGCTGCGTGGAAGTAGCACCTGGGCATATGGGTTAGTACTAGCCTTGGCACTTCCAGCAGAATGGTTGGATTTCATGATTTTAGGGGACTTTTCCAACCAAAACAATACTCTGAATTTATGAGTCCACGCCTGGTAGACACAGACACATGTGGCTTGGCTGGACAAGCAGCAGACACTCTTCCTTAAAGCTCCTGTCAAGAGCAAAGTGGTGACTTCCAAGCSTCATCTCTCACCTGCACCAAGTATAGTTCCTTTTTAAGAAAGACAACTGAAAAAGGGCTTGTCCTTGTCATTCTGGAACATGAGGCATCTGCCCCTTGAGCTTGGCAGAACCACACATCTGGAGGACACACTGTTCTCCTGCTCCAGCCCCTCCACCACACGCAAGGACACCCAGATCCCAGTGTACCCCATTGCCTGGATACCTCATAGGAGCCCCAGCCAAGCTGCAGCCTTATCAGTGTGGTTGTTTTCCAAGAGCTCATGTTATGGAGCCATAGGGTTAGCAATATCCATGGCAATCAATCACCCACACCACTGCAGGAGCTGGGCAGGGAGTGTGCAGGGATCCAATTCACCAACAGCAAGGGAGAAGGGCTGAGCTTTAGCCTGGTATTCATACACAYGTGCTTTTCCCCTGCTTGTGCCATGCAGGCTGCCACTGCCCTCCACACCTGTCCCACAACACATGGGCTCACAGAAGGTAAACAGGGAGGGTGCAGGTGAAGGGCAGTTTCTTCTCCAAGGTAAGAAGTGACAGGACAAGAGGACATGGGCTCAAGTAGCACTGAGGGAGGTTTAGATTAGATACTAGGGAAAAATTTCTCAAAAGCCACTGGAATTGGTTRGACTCAATCCTCAAGGTCTTTTCTAACCTTAGTGATTCTATGTGTTCTTCCACCCACCAGACATCAGACAGGGCTGGGCACTTCTCTGCAAGTGGATGTCTCGGATCTGCTAAYGCACAAACTCAGCCCAGGGAGGGTCTGACCTGTCAATATCTTCTTCTCTCTCTATATTTAATCTAGAAGTGGGAATTTTTGAAGTACTGTAAATCCCTTATTTCTAACTCAAGCAAGAGTGAAAGACAGTGAAGTGCACAAGTCAGAAGGGTTTGGAACTAGAATGCATTCATTTCAACCCAAACCATTCTATGATGGGCCTGAAGCTCTATTCTGAACCTCCAAATAGTTTTACCTTTTGACTTCAAYGTCTCCTTCAGTCCCACACAGCTCTTTGGAGCCTCAGGGATCCCATGATAAGGCAGAGTCTGCACATCCCTGCTGCATCCCAGCCAGACAATCAGTACTGAGAGCGAAGCTGAACTTTCACCCTACACTAATACACCTGTTCACAGCTGCTGTCAGAGACCAAACCTGTTTCTCTGGGAGCAAGGTCCATCCACTTGTCTAATAATAAATTTCTTTACACAGATCTAATCCAGCCTACAGAAGCAGTAAGCTTCTCTAGCCAGTGTGACAGTACAAAAAAAAAAAACCATCAAGTGTTCTGTAAGCTAGTGCAACAGTGTAAAAAAAGCAAGTGATAATATTGAGTGCCACAGCCAAAGAACCATATTGCCAATTTTATTTGTAGCACAGTGGCACATTCAGTAGTGGAGAAAGGGGACTGCAGAACCATTGCTGCTTAGCCCCAGGAGCCAAAGAGCAGGATAAAAAACAGTTGTTTGGGTGGGAGCTGAGCAGCACTGTGAAAACATGCAGAGAGCAGAAAAACAGAGCTTATCCTGCAGGATTCCAAGCAGCAGTTCTCATAAGCATGTAAGCTTGCAAAACAGCCCAACAACTGCAATTAGCTCATACCCAGCTACAGTATGGAAGAAATTATCTTACCTTCTCAGCAGTGCAAGCCAGAACCTGAAGACCACCCCCAGGCTTCTAGTATTATATATGCCACAGATTCACAGTATGGTTTGGGTTGGAAGGGAACTTAAAAATCAATTTTTTTCAACCCCTGTCATGGGTAGGGGCACCTTCCACTAGACTAGGTTAGGACATAGCWATCAAACCTTTCTATTTCCATTCTGTAATTCATGTATAACAACTAAGGAGGAGCTTTGCCAGGARGCCAGCCAAGACACAGAATACAAGACAAATGCTTGGGAGGAAAAAAAAAAAAAATACACTTTTTGCAGCAATTCCTGCTCGGGCCAGATGCCCACTCTCCCACTGCAGTGAGTGGATCTCCCTGCACACAGCCTGACCAAGGTGACCCAAAGGTCTGCAGCCCCGGATACCTGGAGTCCTAGTGCACATGGAGATGCTCACSTGCTCAGGTGACAGCTTCTTTACCTAAACAAGACCTTCAGATGATGGCATTCCCAGTGTGACATCCTCAGATCAGCAGGATGTGCTCAGGAGGCTACTGGGATCTGTCTGCTGCAGTCCAGCACCATGCTCACACCTGCAAGGGCTTGGGTTTCACCTGTCACTGCAGATCCAGGAATCAGCTCACTGGAATATTCCTCAGCCACCTCATGCACTGCTTAGCTTAAACCTTTATTTACAAGGCCAGCCATCAACCAGCAGACAAACTTAAGCTTCTAGTGCCTAATCACTGCGTATTACMGCTTATTACTGTCAGAGCAGCTGCATGAAGCCCCAGAGAATGTGACCAGCCACTGCTCATGCTGAGCAACTGAGCCAGTTTTAGGCTGCTTTWCAAATCCACCTGGTATTACAAAACATGACCTCGTATCTCCAGGTAGAGGTACAATAGTCCTGGTGTTTCAGGTGGGGAGGCACTGATGACTCCAGTAAGACTAGCCTAATCAGCACAAACATCAGAGCACAGCCTGAATCTCATGCAGCTGCTCTAATACAGCAAGAAATAATAGGAAGAAATGCTTCCCTGTGAGGCGGTGAGGCCCTGGCACAGGTTGCCCAGAGAAGCTGTGGCTGCCCCATYCCTGGRAGTGTTCAAAGCCAAGTTGAATAGGGCTTGRAAACAACCTGGTCTAGTGGAAARTGTCCCTGCCTATGRCAGGGGSGTGAGCTTTAAGGTCCCTTCCAACTTTACTGTGATTCTGTTAATAAATCTGAGCCSATAGCCCAACAGMGGTGGTACCTCTGCAGGTACGGATGCAGCTACCACAGCTCTATGTGCAGACTTTGCAGGAGCTGAATTCAGCATAACAAGTGCCAWTGGTGAGACTGTCACTAGTGTAGTCTGTCCTTGCAGTGCTCAGTGGACACATGGCACAGGATGAGGTGCAGCAGAGAGAGGATTGCCCAGACAAACCATGACCCAGRGACACAAACCAAGCCCTGCTGAGCCATTACACAGATCAGGATCCAGYAAAAGGGAATTCTGCAGAGAGAACATTTAAACAAGTGATCCTCTGTAGACTTGTCTCCCTCTTGACCAAGAACAGCTAACTAGTTTAACCCAGGAGCTCCCATGCTCTTAGCAAATTCAAGCCCAAGTCATTCTGGTTCTTGGTACTATTCCTARTATCCAGAGATATTAATCATTGTTCATGCTATAAGATCAGTACCGTRACCATAGAAAACTACCTCTAGCACCTCTCTGTCCTATGATCCCTGTAGCAGCTTTTACCAACCCTGCAGTCAGCTGGCTGYTCCCCCAAAACAGCTGCAGGAGTCATCACCCAGCTGTCAGTCCTCACGTTCTGCTCTTTGCATGTGAATTGCCAGTGGGCTCTATAAACTTTGCACAACTCCTCCCCCTCAGTGGCAAAGGAATTACACCCACAAGGGGTTCTCACAAATGGGCTATGGGAACTAGCAACTATTTACCTAATACTGCTGCAAAGTTTAGTTTATCCTACCCCATCTCATCTATAAACCTACTTAAACAACCCAGCTGTTTGACAAACCTTTAATATCCACAGGGATCAAACCTTCAGGACTTCTGCCAGTGAACATTTCCATGAAGACAGGGATAAATGTGCCATCAAAGGAATGATGAAATAGCAGAACCAGTGCTACAGGTGATCCCTTGGAATCAGGTCCCCAGGACAGCAGAGCATATTTTGGCAATATCAAGGGAGCAGAGTTTAGTGTAGCAGTGAGGCCCTGGTACTAGAACACAACACATCTGAGACCCATCTTGAGCTGCAGAGCCTGCTCAGTTCTCTGTTAGCCATGAGACCCAGGCTGATTTCCAGCCTGTGCATGCATAGTGAATATTTCCATGTACACCTAGACTTGGCAAGAATTACCTGTTAACAACAGCAAATTTCATGGTGGACTTGGCAGTGCTGGGTTAATGGTCAAACTTGGTCTTAAAGGTCTTTTCCATCCTAAAAGGTTCTATGTTTCTAAGCGTACAAGAAGCTTGTTCACCAGCAGCACGTTCAGGCATCCTGAGAGYTCAAGTGACTTTGCAAAGGAAGAATCCAATCTAAGCTGCTTTCACATCCTKCTGGAATTGGATTCCCTGTTCCTTTCTGAAGCTGGACTATCTTGAGGATAGGTAGCTCAAAAATCATATCAAGGTCCCTCCCTCATACTCAAGCTGAATAAAACTTGCCAACAACYTTACATAATAGTCCTTTCAGCTGTGTGCCCTTCCAAAGAGGATCGAGTTCCCTCCTAGCTGAATTTAACCCTTGCTCCCTTCCAAGTCATCCAGCTAATTCTGCAATCCCAGAGCAAACTGGTAGCCCTGTCCTCTTTCTGAAACATGTCTGAACTAGCAGGAAAAATACAAGCATGTGTTGAACAAGTTACAAGCTGGAGAACTGAAACTATTCCCACTGCTGGCAAAACCCCTTCTCCAAAGCAAATAGACTTGAGGACAAATTTCACTGCTCTTTGCAAAATGCTAAGACATTTGGTGCACAGGGTTCCCAGCTATTCTGGCTCAATASATCCCAGAGCAGAAGTGTTACAGGAAAACAGATCAAAACTGAGCTAGATTTTATGATTTATGAGGGGGGAATAGAGTTAGGGTCAGCAGGACTCTGCTGCAGCACAGAAGAGAATCACAAAGTGATCTGCATTGGAAGGAACCTTAAAGATCATCCAATTAYAACTCCGTGYCATGGSCAGGGACACTTTCCACTAGACCAGGTTGCTCCAAGTCCCATCCAGCCTGGCTTTGAACACTCCCAGGGATGGAGCAGCCACCACTTATTGGGACAACCTGTGCCAGTGTCTCCAGAAGCTGGAGAGAACAAGGATTGCAGATTGCCTCAAAAAATCCAGTAAGACCACTAGAAGYAGCAGTTTCTGGCAATCGCATTGCCATCACTGGTGATACACTTCAGATTTTCTAACCACAGCTACCACATGGCAATGGTAACCAAGCCATGTCCTCCTTAGAGTTCACAGATATATTAGTGCCAGTACAAGAAGAAACTAAAGCAGTTAAACCCCAGGGTATAGAGTTAAACTTCAACTTACTCTTATTGGAAAATAATCCCTGAAGTACCTCCATATAGTCCAGTTTCTCACCCACTGGGATCTTCTTCCCCCTGTTGAGAAAAATGAATCATATTTTTAAGGCTCTTTCCATATGGCTGCCCATGATAAAGCCTGAAGGACTCCAAAGCTTGCTGTCTCACTAGAGGAATCAACACTTTCATTCCTTCATGTGGGACACATGCATCATTCACTGAAATCAGCACATGCTCTGGAACACACGGTACTTTGAGCAAATTAAGGCCCAACTGCAAATTTAGGGTAGACAACTCTATGATTCAAACTAGATACATTCAGATTCAACCTTTGGGAAAGGCCAAAATCCTGGATGATTTCAATCACCTTGAAACAATGCAGAACTGTGCTAATTGARTTCTAAAAGTAGTTGCCAAAGGTTGTTACCACAGTTGGTTCCCAGAAGCAGCTTCTAGAGGGTTGTTTTTTCTCCTGAAATAGTCTTCTGCTTAATTTGCAGCAACACTGACTCCATAGAGGAGCCACATCTTAATAATCACATCATAATCTGAACCTTGCAAGAGCTGGAAAGGACAGCAAGGTCTTGAATCTTTCCATCTTTCTGAATTACAGAAAGAATCTATCCCTTATGTTCGTAAAAGCAGGAAATGATAGGATATGAGTGAATGTTAATCTTGTACTGCCCTCAGCATCAATAAAACCTACGGTCACTGCTCATGCTAAGGGCTGACATTTAAATGCTTCACTGAATAATGCTTTTGGTCAGTGATTCAGCCAAGTCCCACTAAGACAGAAAGTCATCCATTATAAGGAAGTGCTTCTTTGTCCAAATATGGAAACAGGGACACCTTAAGTGCAAGGATCTGTTCTGCAATATTTACCTTTCTTTGGTGTATTCCAGTCAAATACCAGCCAGGCTAAATATAGAGCAGCAATCGCCCAGCAATCTGTGCACAGTATGTACATGAGGATTAAAGTGCAAGCAATACCTGCAGAGGTGCAAGAAAGAAGAAAACAAGGTTGCATCAGGTTTTGATCTCCATTTACACCCCTTGCCTTTTACTCTTCTATGCTGAAATCTAGTCTCAATCTGATGTCATTAATCCTCAATCAAATTCGATTTGGCTAAAAACACCTTACRTAGGGCTCAAGCAGCTTCCTCTAGAGCTCTGGAAAACCTCAACCTCCCCTTAATGGTCCTCCAGGTATCTTTCCATCCTATCTCCAAGCAGGGCAGCTGCTTCCATAGACTTGATGAGCACCAAGATTTCTTTGTGGCCCACACCAATGGAGGTTTTTTCCCCCACAGCTACATACATCTTCCGCAGATTACACCAGCTCTACATCAGCATCCCAGCAGGGTGCCAAGGACCCTGCCCATAAATGACATTGCCATTCTAGCTCAAACAGAATTGAAAAGGAACAGTGAGAGATGCTGAGTGCAGTCATTCTCCTGTTTAATTATAAAAAATTTAGAGGAGCAGAGGAGTCTGAGGCTTCACATAATCCAAGTACCCATGGACAGTCTTTACTCTTTTGCTGGTCTAACACAAACATTTGCCCATCTCTGGTACCCCCTGGAAGGAGAACAAGCCAAGARGAAGCCATTCCTGTTGCAGTCACTTTCATCAGTTGCCAACTGCTTCTCGGAAATCTCTGTGAGTATTCCCATGAGCGAGCCAGGTAAGATATTTCCAATTGTTTCAGCCTCATTTGCACAGTAGACCCAGACATGAGCTAAACATCAGTCTTTCCACAGCTCTTACGATTTTCTAGAGCCAGGAAAAGTAATTTATYCTTGAAAATATCAATGTAACTAGTTTACAATATCTATACACCCCAGCAGTTGCCCTGCTGCAGAACACATCCAGTAATTACTGGACAAAAGTATAAAAATTAAATTTTTTTTTGCATTAAAATTGTTCCAGAATTACAGCAAAAACCCCTTTGCTTTAGACCAAAAGTGAAGTTTACATTTACTTGCCCATGATAAGAAAAGTGAGAACCCATTGCAGCACGGAGATGATTTGGAGTTGTTTCTCTACTTTGGATTTCAATAGCCAGAACAAATCCTGCAGAGCAGAAAGAATGTTTGATCCTGTGCCTGAGGAAAGAAAAAATAAAGAAATAAAGTTCTATTTGCACACTGAGAAAAGGGAACAATATTTTTTCTTTCAAATAGAATCACAGAACAAAGGATCATCAAGTTCAACTTACTTTATAAGAGATTTTAGATAAATGTGCAGTTTGCTTTTAGAGCAAGGCTTGCTAAAAGCTACTATTTTCCATGGAGTTTGGGCATCCTGGAAGAGGAAGAATTGGCACCTATCAACATCCAGCATTCTTCAGAATAACGGAGGGAATTAATGGGTAACCATGAGTTCCCACCTGAGCAAGCCTCTATTGACTTGACCATAAAAATGCAGATGTTAACACATGTTCCTAACACATACCCTCATCTCAAGCTGCCAGTTCCTTGAAGTGGTGTTTCATAAGAGGGAACCCCACGAGTCCACAGTAAGATAAAGATCAGCTGCCTCAACCACAGGGAAGCAGACATCAGGTTGTGGTCTGAGCTGTTCTCATCCACCCTTCAGAAGGCCTGTTGCACAACTCCCAGTGCTATTCAAGGAAAGCTCTGTGCTCCAGCCTTACTCAGCACACAGCCCAAGGGCTGATTGAGCAACACCTCAACCCACTACCCTCAACAGCTCTACAAGTAAGGAAAATTATCAGCATTCCTAAAGCAGTAAATGAGAAGGAAGAAGCTGAAAGCCGCTCTTGTRAAAAGCTTTAGATATTCAAGAGGGGAGAAAACCAAAAGTGGGTAAAASACTGAAGTGGGAGACTTGCTTTCTATATGAGGAACCATCCACTACAGCTTTTGGCAATGTACTCAACCTCCAGAAAGAAGCACTTATGCGTGGGTTTTCCTTCACTTTTCTTCCTGACTTTATTTACAAGCACCATAATAACTGGCCAAAATACAAATCATGTTCATGTATATTTACATACTTCCTTTTGTGCTTAGGATCAGCCTGTTATTAGAAGGACTATGAAAGAAGCTGTTAATTAAATGGGTTCAGTCCTTGCTGACAAGATATGATCCTGCTAATGGTAATAGCATAGCAAGTGTTCACACTCAATCAAATGAAACTGATTGAAAATAGCTTCTYTAAGTATAAGCAGGCACTAGTATTTTTGGTAATTTCTACAAAGATACTCTCACTGACACATCCTTTAATTATGTAAAGCATCTGTTTCATAGGAATAAGGGTTGATTTAGATTAAATAAGGAAGAAGTTTTTTATTCTCAGGGTGGTGAAACATTGGCATTGGTTACCCAGAGATGCCTCTTCCCTGGGAACATTCAGGGGGSAGCCACACCAAAGGCTGCAGCCTAAATCTAGAGGCAGACCACCCAGTTCAGATTCTTGGTTCTGCTTAGTTCATGTTACACAGACAATCCCAGCAGTGGGTTGSGCATTAGTTACTCTAAGCAGAACAAGTTTTAGGCTGGGAGAGATCATACCACTACAATTGCCAGTAAATTGAAACCTACGGCGCTAATACATATTGAAGCAGCAGCTAGAGCCGAAAGCAGTTCTTTACCAGATAATATAGTGCAGTATTAAGAGTGAGTCCAGCAAGTAGTTCTCCTGCTTCTGAGGTGAGACAGGAGAATACGCTGAGTTAAACTGCCACTGTGCATTGATTTGCCACACTAGAGTATCTAGGCAGTGAGATTCAGAAATTCTGTGCTGTAAAAACTGGCAGTAAATAACCAAATTTGCAGTGAGGTATAAACTCCACCCCATTTTTTACAAAGCTAGCTGCCTGTCCCAGGGTAAAAGATACCTATTGGATTTGGAATGGTTTGTATTAGGAAAGAACTTRATGTTCATTGCAATCTAATGCCCTGCCATGGGCAGGGATACATTTCACTATAGCAGGTGGCTCAATTCTTCCTGAGAGACCATAGCTCCAGGAACTTGCTATCCCAAGAACTTTACAAAACTGCACATGAACAGACTTGATGAAGACTRAGGATTACCAGATATAAGTTTAAAGAAAGCTTACAGTAACCGTGGTGCCATTGGCCATATGTTTATGTACTCAAAATATGCCAAAAGTCTTAGAACTTATTTGTGACTCACAATAAAAGCCCAGCCCCATTAAATTTTATTCTTCCAGCACCTGCATTTACAACACCAAGCCTCTTTGGTTTCATAAACCCAACACTCCAGCCTTGGATCAGCTAAATCTCAATCCTCTTCCAAAAGAGAAGAACTGTTTATCCCTCCAGATGAGATTTTGTACTTCAGCATTTTCTACATGTTTGAACCAATTGCAGGCATTGCCAGCCCTGTAAATAGACCAGTGTTGGGTAGCATAAGTCAACCTGTCAACTTGTTTTCCAAACCACATGAAGATACACTCAAATCCTGCAGATAGAGGGAAGGCAGTGGTTTGACAGACAGCTCCAAGCACCTGCCCTTGGATAAGTGGTGTCCTGGGTCTTGCTGAAAGCAAAGACATCCTACACAGAGAAAAGATTATGCACTGCAGAAAAGTCCCAAGGGCTGAATATTAACATTTGATTCCCAGTTAAGACATGAAAGATGCCTGGTGGCAATTGGAAGGACTGTGGGAATCATCAGAGAAGTCACCTGGCCAGTTCATCAGGTCTRCCTTTGACCCAAACCTGCACACTCCAGATGAACGCATTTCATCAACCAAGCATTTACAGGTTTTACTGCCAAGACAACCCTTTCTAGACAGCCCTGAGCTTGCTGTTCATAATGACAGACCTGACACTGTGTATTCAACCACCCATGCAAGCCTTGCCTCCTTTCACCTTCAACTTCAGTAGCCGGGAGGCATTTTTGTAAAGACACTCCATGCTCTGGAAAACCAGGCCAGTTACCAGTAACACAGAACAGAAGAGCTTTGACAAATCAACAGAAATGTGGGGGTTTGGCACTCAGCCACAGAAGAACTACCCAACATTGACACTTGGGCTCAGTCCATTAGAGAAAATACTTCCTTTTAAGGGCTCACCTGTGTGCCCATACTAAGCACCTTTCACATTATTAAAAGCCCAAGGCATTTTCTCTAATTTTCAGAAAACAGATTATCCTAATAACCTGGTTTTAAAAGGCCCAGTAGATATAACTATAACTTTGAGGCAGAAGGATACTGTCTACACCAGCATTTTGTATCCATTTCTATCAGTCTTTTCCCAAGGAAATATTCCGGATCCTGAAGAAACCCAAACCTCCATCTTCTACTGCTGAAGACAGTAGCTTGTCCTGTGCTGGCCACACAACACTGCCCCTGGAGTATTTTCCAGGGTACCCRTCCCAGAACTGGAAAGCCTGACAGGGGAACCTTGACTAGATGACCCTTAAGATCCCTTCTAACCCAAGCAATTCCATAACTGTTGAGGACAGCCTTAGTATGCCACGTCCACAGAGGACATACTTTACCCACAGCTTTCCTGGTCTCAGATGAGATCCTAGCACCCCAGCTCACATGGCAGCCCATTCCTTTAAGTACTGATGGGATATTCCCTGCACCAAGCCGTGCATGGCTCTCAAGATTGCTCCTTGTCACAATGGACAGAGTAGCACCTTCTCCAGGAGACCTCCCTGCTGCCAGGGATAGCAGCCATCTCCAGCCTTCCAAGAAAGCTCAGGGACATTAGCCAGCTGTTCTGCAACTGGTGATGGGCTTGAAACACTGTTATCATTTAATTCCACTGAACACCAAAAGACCAGGAGTTGCTACCAAGGAGATCCTGGAGTCAGCAAAAGCTTTGACCAAGCATTTGACTCCTGCAACACAGACTCAGCATCTGGTGCTCTTTCAGTACAATTTATTTCAGATAAATTACTCAAACATTATTTATCTAGGCAGGGAAGCAGAATCAAAGGTCTCAAGAGTGGAAGTAAACAGGACTTCACACATGGGTACCAGAAAAACCCAACTGACAGGACTTGATTAAAAGCCAGCTAAAGAAACTAACTGAGAGGAAGTACAAGTGTTACATATAGGTAAAAATACACTGAAACCATGTTAAAGCCAAGCTTTATTTGTCCCCCTTTCCAGACAGCTAGCATGTTAATCTCAGCCAAGAATTAAACTGCTTCACAGAGCTTATTTGCAGGAAAACCATATTAGATCCATCAAAGCAYAARCTGCAAATGGACATTTTGAGCTACRTAAATGGCAGAGAAGCTGAAAYTGGARGCAWAACAAAGCTAGATAAGATAAGCAGACCGAATACTAGAATATCCAGGAGGATTCAGCCTCCCATGCAAAAGCAGGACTCCACACAGCACGCTGCTACACCTGTAAAACCCCTTGAGTAACACAAGTTCTTCTGAGTCTGGGGCTAACTTGGGTGCCCCAAGCATAAGCATACTCACTATATAGTAAAAAATTTGTTAAAAAAATAGTGAGCAACCAGAGCAGAGTATAGTTATCTTGTCCTGTACACAGCTTTAGAACAGTTTGCTCCTKTCCCAGGAAGCTACTCAATAATCCCATATTATCTGCAGCACAGTGTCTCTACAGCTGAAGGTCAACAACATTGTTAAGAGGGACATGCAAATAAAAATTTATAACAGCTCCTTTAGAAAGAAGCTTGGATTCTCCAGACCCAATAAACAAATCTGTTGACATTTCTCACGTTAGTTCTGCATTTACTCATAGTACTAAACTAAGCCCTCAGTCTCCATGCTCACAGCTCTATGTAGGTTAAAGTGATGTAACCAACAAGACCCAGCTGCCCCAGACCAGCCAACAAGCTTACATTTAAGTTAGCAGGACAGGACAGGTCTGGGTCCTGCTAAGGTCCCATTTTCTCCCAAGAGAAAATGACCCATCCTACTATAATTCATCAGTGCATCCAGAGCACATGGAAGCCCTGAAAGAGGGGTTTCAGATGAGCAAGCCCAGACCTTCACCTTCCAGACAACTTCGTCAAGAGAAAACAYCTCCATGCATCCAACAGTGATCCTGTTCTCCCAAAACAGGAGCTCCCAGGCTGCCCACCCCAGAGCAGAACTGGGGTCTGGTAAACCTCACAGACTATCTAACTCCAAGATAAAGCTAAGCAAAAGCATCTTCCTCATCCCAACCTTCTGACAGGTGAAAAAACATTAGAAACAACACTCCAGCACAGGACCACCTTTCAGTGTTGCAGCCACACCAACATCTTTCCTCAGTAGRGAGTGATGAGACAGACCTTGCTGCTCTGCCAAGCACAAGGAGGTGACCTCTTGGTCATCCCATGGCCAAACTGAGGCAGGTCAAGATGAGGAGACAACAATCCCTGCTACCTGACCAGGTGTCTCAGAGCATCATCCAATCCTAGGCAGTGGCCCAAGATCTGCTCTGATTTTTGCAATACTGGGTTGATATCCAAGGGCATTCTTCAGTATATATACAGGGATAGATATAGAGACAGATGCCTAAACCCTTTTTTTTTTTTGATTGTTTTTAAACAGGATCAAACTTAATTCAGCCAAATCCACGAGCACCAGGACAAGTCACAAAAGCACTAAGATGAAAAATAAAAGGACAGTATGAGCCATTCTGATGCTCACCCAAAAGTAAGCTCTTTGCACAGGCAAGATACTTGGAAGAAAAAATATTCAGTGAAGTAGGAAAAAAAAGTCTAATGGGTTTGTTCTACACATMCTCCATAGTCAGAGAAGTTGTCCAACATAATCAAGTACTAATGAGATTCCATGAATGAACCTCTATACCACATCAGTTTCGGCCAGACTTTGATCTGCAGGGTCTCACATTCCTATCCCCAAAACCCAGCCCAAGTAAGAACTCCTCTGGGAGGCACCTGGATTTGGCTTTGAAGCCAATTCTGTGCTTTTCCTGCCCAGACAATCCTGGCAAGGGGGTGGCAGATGCCRCAGTCACCAAGGCAACACCTCCTGTCTCCCCAAGCAGAAAACACATGAGGATATAACTCAAAAAGCACAAATATCACTGCAGGATCCCACGAGGTGCCTCWGAGGAAAACTGACCTGAGGAGAGTTAAGACAGCTTTCCATCACTAATCAGGATTATCTAGAGATGAGGCCAATCACTGTCCCTAAACCACACTCCATTTTGAATTATGCACGTGTCCTACATCCATCATTAACATGTCAGTGCCAACAAGGTGGCTGTAAAGTCTCAGGTCAACCCTACATATTTTATAGGTTTCCTAAATTATTTATTCTCTGCACTTAGCTTGCAGTTAACTCTCAGCTCAACAGTTCAGATGCTGCTAATTCAAGTGACCTCTCTCAACTGAAAACATAACTTGCCCTCTGTTAGTTGTGTAAGCAAGTAAAGTTATTTTAAGAAGCAGATTTGAGCAGAGGAAACACACAGAGGTCTTTTCCCCAGTCGATTCACAGCTGATCCTTCAGATCAAACACTAAAATACTTCTGGCTGAGATGGGCGCCAGCAGCTCTACACGCAGGACTGGGCAGGACAGTGCAAAAGCAAAACCTCAGGGGTTAATTCACCAGGTTCATGTCCTTTCAGCCCTGCAAATGATTTGCTTAAGAAACCATTTCACAGGTCTCTTCATCCCAGGAGGAATTAGCAGTTTATTTTTTTGAGGGCAAAAGGCCTTTCACAGCACAGAAGAATCACTCAAGAAACCTTAAATCGTTGTCCAAGAGCATTTTCATGCAAAGCCCCTCCTGTTTGGAAATCCTGACCTTTCTCTAGACAAGCAACCTTGCAGAAGGGATACTAAACTCTAACCAGCAAAACATTTAGACTTGCTGATTTTATTCCTACAATATCCTTTAAGATGCTGTTACAAGCATGCAAGAGAACTTGTCGTTTGGGATTTCYTACATTGTCTCTCCAAAGCCCTTTAACAACAAGTTGCAGCGTGCAGGGAAGTGTTCGCTGTCTGCAGCAGCTCTGCCCACGATGGGTGTCAGCCACAGACACCCATTCCACTTATCTCGACAAGTCACTCACGACCACAGAGGGCTGTAAAAGCAAACTTGGCGGAACTTGTTACCACAAAACTCCTGCTGAACAYTGAATCTTCAGCTCCTCATAAAACAACAACAAATAGCAACGTGTTGCCCTTTTTTTCCTCTCCCGTTGATGTAGGTATGGGGAACATATTATTRCAAAACAGTTGGACTTGATGAAGAGGCCTTTTCCAACCTAAACTAYTTTATGAAAATAAGGCTGAGACTGAATTTTATCAGCCATGCGTGCCGATAAAACTAGTACACTTCYCTTCCTACCATCACAAAAAGAGGAAAAAAAAGACTCGTTTATACGCATGTGTTTTACGCCCACATYTCGCCAAGGTGTAAACTCACTCAGACCAACCAGAGCCGCTTCGAACAGCCCGAGGAGCGCAGCCCGAGCTCCGAGCTCGCTAAAACACAAAACCTGCGCAGAGATCCGTAATCCCCATCTCAAGAAACGCTGCAGCTGCCTCCCCGCCATTGCACATCGCTCTCCCTCCCTTCCTATTCCTCCTGCACAAAGCTGCTGCGGCCAAAAAAAGGGGGAATATCAAAAAGCTAAGCGTTTGGGGGCTGCTCCCACCCCAGCCCTTGAACCGGCGGAACGCTGCYCCGCACCGCAGCATCCCCCTCCCGGCACCAGGACCCACCTCCACCCCTCCCCACCGCCCCCGGTACCTCTGAGCACCCCGGAGTAGGCAGCAATGATGGTCTTCATGGTAGGAGGGTGCTCAACACTCGGACAGGGCCATGGGATGGAGAACTGCAGCCGGCTCCACAGCCCCGGTGCAGCCGGCGAGTAGGAGCAGGAGCAGCCGCGTATCCATATATAGTGCCGGGGAGGTGGGAGGAGGAGGAGGAGGAGGAGGAGGAGGAGGGGAAGGGGGAAGGGCAGGGAAGGGCGGGCCTGGCAGGAAGCCCGGGTCCTTCAGCCCGGACGCGGAGGTGGGGGGGAACCTCTTGGTACAGGTAGTGCAGCTTTTTGTATGAGATTTGGGAGCGGGGCCAACGAGCAGAGGCCCACTGCCCACACAGGCTGTTTCATTCCCTGTTTTATAGAATCACACAACAGTTTGGATGGGAACAGACRTTAAAGCTMACYCAGTTCCAACCCTCTGCYKTGAGCAGGGACACCTTCCACTAGACCAGGTTGCTCCCTGCYRTATCYAACCTGGCCTTGAACAYTTCCAGGGATGGGGCAGCCACAGCTTCYMKGGGCAACCTCAGGTGCCMGGCTTCACCACCATCACAGCCAAGAATTTCTTCCCAATATCCCATCTWACCCTGCCCTCTGATAGTGAGAAGCCATTCCCCCTTGTCCCGTTCTTCCAGGCTCTTKTCCAGTCTCTCTCCAGCTTTCTTGGAGCCCCTTTAAGGACTGGCAGGGGCTCTGAGGTCTCTCCCCGGAGCCTTCTCCAGGCTGARGAGCCCAAACTCTCCYARYCTGTCTCCAGAGCGGAGGGACTTCAGCTGTTGGAGCATCTCCGCCTCCTCTGGACTCTCTCAAGCAGCTCYRCATCCTTCTGATGCTCTCAGAGCTGGAGGCAGCGCTGCAGGTGGGGTCTCACCTGASTGRGGCAGARTCSYCCCCTCCCCTGCTGCCAAATCCCATGTGTGGGATCAGCCCAGCACGTGGGGGAGCACCAGGCTGGCAGAGCACATGGCTGGRACACATTTCAGTTTCTTGTCCACCAACACCCCTAAATCCTTTCCAGGGCTCCTCTCAATCCATTCTATCCCCTCACTGGTGGGAGGGGATCACCCAATGCATCTGGTAGTGATGGGCTGTTTAAGACCCAATAGCTCTCTTCTTGCTCAAATGCTCTTCCACCCCAATCTTGGCTGATTTTATCTTCCCTAGTTGGCTTTGGGAGTTCCGGGGTCCTAAAAGAATCATGAAATTAGGAAAAAAAGTAGAAATGAGACATATTTAGTAATTTTAATTTTTTTAAATAAATTTTAATGAAAAATTAATAAATGAAAACTTTAAAACTTAACTGGAGCTCTAACGGTTTCATTAAGTATTATTTTTGTTACGATAACCTGCAGGTACTGTCCAAACCACTCACCAAGCCTGACCAATTTTCTTCTAACTGCCTGTTTAAGGGTCTRTTCAAGTGCTCCGTAAGAAACAGTGACCCTGTTATTTAGGTTTGCATCAAGTTTTAATGTCGCTGCGCTTGCCAAGAGATTTCTGGGGACAGGTGGGTCTGTCCCAGGTCCCATGACATTAAATCAGCTTCTTTGTAACAGGGTGCTGTCTGGGCAAGTTGGTAAACAAGGGACTCTGCTCTAGCTCTGGAYGAAGGATCAGGCCTCTGCCTCTTCCCTAATCTCAGTTTCATTTTCTATAATTTGGAGAARATTGAATCATCTGTATTTAAGGAGCACTTTAACATCCCTCAAGGAAAAGCCTGTAGAAAGYAGTGGACAAGTAGAGCTTCTTATGTGCAGTGGACAGGTAGAAAACATGACTGAAACAGCCCCAAAAATGCTTCAACTTTTTTAAGGTTTTTTTGGGATGAGAGCAGGATCATGCATAGATGTGTCTACAGGTTTTTCCAGTTGCTTCTGGAGGTGCTGCAGCAATATCTACCTTTAGGCTCAAAGAGACATGTCTACCAATGTGTTTCATTGGAAAAAAAAAAAAAAAAAGCCATACTTTCTTGTGTAGAGGGCTTAAATCTGCGATTCAGAGGTGAAAATGGTTTATTTTTCTTCTCAGTCCCCTCAGGCATTCCCATACCTGTCTTAATGAGTCAAAATAGCACCGTATCTTGTTCACTCTCCATTAGGCCTTAAGGATCTTCAATATTTGCAACTGGCCAGCTGAAATCTGCATAATAATATAAAATTGCAAGAGCCTGTCTGAAGAAAGGGTCTTGACCAACAGGCTAAGACCTCCAAAAGGGAGCCAGAAAAGGAATAAATCACTCTACCATGCTGCTGAGTGAATAGAGAACATTCTGCTGCCTGCCTATGTTCCCTGTCAAATTAAATAAAGTTATAGGCAAGCAAAGAAGGACTGAARTATCTTTTCTTATTTTAACTGAAAGAAAAAACTGCCAAAAAATCCCACTGCTAGGTCATGACAGCATGAGACAGGCAGATGGAAAAAAAGTTCATTTGCTGGGATCACTACCTGTCCAGATCCATCATCTTTCTATTTATATATTCACATTTTTATATATTTTGGTGCAAATTCTCTGAATCCTGATTATAGAATCACAGAAGGGTCTGGTTTGGAAGGAAGCTTGAAGCTCATCCAGTTCCAGCCCCCTACATGGGCAGGGACACCTTCTACTAGATCAGGTTGCTCAGAGCCCCATCCTACCTGCCCTTGAACCCTCCAGGGATGGGGCAGCCACGGCTTCTCTGGGTAACCTGTGCCAGGGCCTCAGCCTCTCACAGACAAGAATTTCTTTCCATTATCCCATCTAACCCTGCCCTATGTCAGCAGGATGCCATTTTCTCTTATCCTGTCCCTCCAGGCTCTTATCAAAAGTTCCTCTCCAGCTCTTTTGGAGCCCTTTTTAGGCACTGGCAGGGGCTCTGAGGTCTCCAGTAGCTCCACATCCTTCTGATGTTGGAAGCAGAACTGCAGGTGGGGTCTCACCTGAATGGAAAGAGGGATAGAATCCCCCTTCCCCTGTTACCCATGCTGTGGGATCAGCCCCAGCCCAGGACATGGGGGGTTTCTGGGCTGCTTTTCTTGCTCCATATATTGTCATGCTGTCCCAGACTAGAAGGATGCATTAAAAATTAAATAAATAAACTAATAATAATAAGAATTCTCAGTGCTTCATGGAGTATTACAACTGTCAGGAGTAATAAAAGACACAACCACCATAGCCTCAGGCTCAGCAGTTGCTTTAATTTGTGACTTGAAGGTGCAAAATTGTGTCACCAAGTTCTTTGTAAGGAAGGAAAACTTGAGCCTTGATCTGATGATACACATGAGTACCAGGACAGCCTCTACCCTCACAAGGGCATTTAGTGACACAATCAAGGGAACACCTTTAAACTGCCAGAGGGCAGGGTTAGATGGGATATTGGGAAGAAATTCTTGGCTGTGAGGGTGGTGAGACCCTGCCACAGGTTATCCAGAGAAGGTGTGGATGTTTCACCACTGGAAGTGCTCAATGCCAGGTTGGACAGGGCTTGGAGCAACCTGGTCTACTGGAAGGTGTCCCTTGGCAGGGGTTTGGAACTGGTTGGGCTTTAAGGATCCTTCCAACCCAAACCATTCTCAGATTATTTGACTGCCACTACTTGAGCAGAGCAGGGATCTCTCTCCCAGCCAGGTCCCACCTCACTTCTTTTACCAGTAATTGTCCTGTAACTTTTTCTTTCCTCTCCCATCCCACTCACTGAAAATCAGCAAACAGTTCCAAATAATAGATTAGAAATGTCTTGGTTTTTTCCCAATGAGAAGCCACACACCAGGTGCTTTGATAGATGATTTTGGAAATGCCCTGGGCTTGTTTTCTTGATGTTTTGGTTGATGCAGGAGATACACAACTTTGTCTGTTATTAAACCGTGTGTCTGTCATAATTATTCTTGAACAATAATATCTTTTCAAATACCCTACTATTACTTCACATGAGCCCGACAAATATAGGTTGTGGACAGAGAAACACAGACTGGAGCCAGCTCTCTGCAGCCAAGAATAATTCACAATAGTTTTAGAAAGGAAGTTCATCCTTTCATTCTGGGTTTTAGTGGCAACAGAATCTCATAGCAAAGTATCAATGAACCCTTACGCAGTCACTTTTTTTTTTAATACATGTACTGACTTTTTAGGGCGATGCCCACTGAATAAGGCTTTTGAGAACACATTTATTTTTCCCTTCCAACTTCTATTCAGGGTCTGCAGGAATTGTTTGCAAGGTATGGGGATGGTCTGAAGTACTTTGGGTCAGAACTTGGTGTACGATTTTGTAGTTTTGTTTCTATATGACTACTTAGTGGCAGAAAATCACAGAAAATGCCGTGTTTTCAAAGTGTCAGTGTTCAATGTCTTCACCCAGAGGTCAGAGGTTTGGATGTATRTAAGAAACTTTCTGTATTTGGCTTGTCAGAACACATTATACCCCAGTGTAGGCCTTATGTGTCTTTGTAATTCTCCTTTTCTGACTTGAAACCATAGAGTCATTTACCTGCCTGAATAAAACCTATGCTCATGGATTTTTAAGTTTTCTCTTTTAAGGTAGTATTATTTTCAGTAGATTTTTATTTCAAGAGTTGATACATGTCTTAAAAACAGAAGATTGAGAGCTGCGAGAGTTGTTCATTGATCCTGCAGTCTCTGCACAGGCTGCATGCACAGCATCAGAGAAGGGCCTTTTCTGCACAATTTCTACTCCTTTCTACTAAGATGATAGATCTTTCCCTGTAGTAGAGAGCATAGTTCAGGTACCACAATCAGATCCAACTCAGTAAGTCTTACCTCCCACTGGACCAKGTTGCTCCAARCCMCATCAAACCTGGCCTTGAACATCTCCAGGGGTGGGGCAGCCACAGCTTTTGTGAGCAGCCTGCACCAGGGCCTCACCACCCTCATGGGAATTTCTTCCTRATCTCTGATCKAAACCTGCTCTCTTTCAGTTTAAAGCCATCATGCACTTTCTAACTGGAGCATAACAGGACAACATTACAGATACATAAAGTCACTTTGGGTCAGGTCATTGGCACAGTCCAGTGACATTGGATCATGTTTTGCCAGGGTGCAAAAACATCCACTACTGTGTYTGGAGCCAGAAAGAGATGAGTGAGCAGGGAGCAATGCTTCCCCCCTCTCCAGAGATCTCAGCAGAGACCATGCTGAGATACCTGCAGACATCTGTGCACCACCATGATCATTCAACTGGTTGAACTTTGCATGTGGAGGATCCAGCTCATGAGGCCAAAGTCCACAGAATTATTTGGGATGCAAAAGCCCTCTAAGATCATCATGTCCARCTGTTAAAGCAGCAGTGYCAAGGCCTCCAYTAAAATCCTGTTCCCACGTGCTGCATCCACATGCMKTTAGAACWCTTCCAAAGATGGTGATTCCACCACCTCCCTATTATAATGCCTGACAATTCTCTTGGAAAAAAGTACTCTTTTATCCAGCCTAAAACAACCTGGGGCAAATTGGAGCTGCTTCCTCTGGTCCCATCACCTGGGAGCAGAGCCCAGCCCTGTCCTGGCTCCACCCTCCTGTCATGGAGTTGTGAAGAGCAAGAAGGTCGCCCCTGAGCTTCCTTTTCTCCAGGTTGAGCCCCCTCAGCTTCCTCAGATGCTCCTGGTGCTCCAGACCCTTTCCCATCTCCATTCCCTTCTCTGGGCATGCTCCAGCCTCCTCAATATCCTTGTCAGAGTGGGGGGCCCAGAACTGCCCCCAGGACTGGAGGTGCCTCAGCAGTGCCCAGCACAGGAGGAAATGCCACATTTCTTCTGTCCACTGTTGGATACTGGTCTTGTATCCTTTCTGATGCCTCATGACCTATTAGGTGTCATTTGGGGTAGGAGCACCAGCAATGCAAACCTCCATGCTCAGTGTACACAGCCASTATTTTTGTAGTATTGGAGCAAAGAATATTTCCTCCTTAATGGTACAACCACCTTCAGTGCCCAAAGCTGGCATCAGCTATTTTCATAGCACTGGCCTTTTTTGTTCATGCAGTCATTTAGCTGCAAAAAACTGTTCAAAGTTATTTAACATTACAGAAGTTTTGAAATGTAGCCATTTTGTCTTCTTCTAAGCTGCACTTACACCACCTTTTTTTCCCAAGTGGAAGCAGAGTTTAGGCCAAAACTGCAAGAGAGACTTCACAGTGAGMCTTGTGCTGGAGGGCATTAAAATAAAAATAAAACATATAATTTTTATTTTAAAGTCTCACCTTTTCTGCACCAGACAGATAGGAAAATTTATACAAGTCACAAAGCAAAGATTTTGGCTGTTGGCAGCAAGTCACAGTAGAGCTGCCCAGCTACAGTCTAAAATTAGAGCATCTAAAAATTAACTGTATGTCCAAAGAACTTTGGTCCCTGTGCTGAATGAGCACTGGAGAATTAGTAATAGAGAACTGGCCAGTTCCACTTTTAATCCAATTGAAGGGTTTTTTGCAAAACAAGAATTGGCACACATGACCCAAGAAAGTTGATCGTCATGTTTTTCTCAAATATGTTTGCTCTCCTTGCTAAGAAGGGCATGGGAGGATGAGACATGGGAAACTGGTTAAATATAACAGGGAACAATAGTTATTATTGAAAGGTGGGAGAATTTCATAATCTTTTAGGAAGCATCTTGCTATACTTCTCAAAAAAATAAGCATTTTCAGCTCATGTCCGTGACAAAGACTGCATTTTCCCAAAGGCTTCCCTATGAACTCCTCAAACCTCTGTGATTTTTTCTGTGTTTGCAACCAMTCATGGGACAGCACCARCCTCYAAACACAGGTGGGGAAACTGAGKCACAAATCTTGGGAAGGTGACCAGCCACACACAGACCATGCCTTTCTGATGAAGCCACAACAAGTACTCCTCTGCACCTCCCTGCCTCCATCCCAGCTCTCATGCCAGGCAAATTCCTAGCAAAAGCATCAYACACCCTCCATTCCCTGGGGACAGCAAGGGTCAATAAGGAAGGCTTTAGAGCTGTTAGCCAAGATTGTCCTTTCCTACCTGACCTTTCAGCCAATCAAACCTCTCAAGGGCTCCCCACTACCCTGGGCATGACAYGTCTGGCCCCAAATCCTGTGCAGTATCCATGAGTCCCCAGATCATAAGGAAAAAAATGGGTTAAAAAAAGGAGAAATTTACCCAACAGATCACCTGCAGTTTGCATGGACATATCCAAGTATTGCCCCATGGAATTAGCCCATTTCTGGTGCTTTCCAGCTTCCAAAGATTTTACCAATTGCAGCAAACCCCCCTAATCCCTTCGGGGCCCCTCCAGCAGCAGCACCCATTGCAGAGRAAAGCAGAGGCTGGGAAATCCTCCCTTTGCCCCTGATCTGCAATCCTCTCTGCAGGTTTTAGCCTCACACAGAAYACAGGATGACTTCAAGCAGGGAAGAAGGAAAAGTAACCTGGTGAGAAGGGACCACCTTGCTATGGGGCAGAGAAAGAAGTTCCCTGCTGCTTCACATGCACTTGGTTTCTCAAGGTGTAGCATGACAGGTTCTGGGTACCTCTGCTCCATGAGAGGCAGTTGTGGGCTGTTTCCTCAGAGATTGTCTMCCATGAGCTGGTGCATCTCTCCTCCATGTTTTCAGCTGCTTGTCTTTTCCCTTGGCTGGAGAAAAGCTGTAGGTTTTCAGAAAGGGAGGATGGATCCCTCCTACAGGGAGGATGGATCCCTACTGCAGGGAGGATCCTTGTGGCCTTTCTAAGATGTAAGGAAGGGTTCCTTAGGACTGCAAAACTGGGTGGTGTAGTTTGGAGGAAACAGACATTGCTTGGTCATTGTCCATGTCTACATCCATGGATTTTGTCTCAGTGGGAGGAGTGGAAGTGAAGACTGCATACGCATGACCCCCAGCATGTGGATCTCAAAGGAGAAGAGGAAGGGGATGTGCATGAGAGCAGAGGGATCAGGGAGATCTTCCAGCAGCCTTCCAATACCTAAAGGGGGCCTACAAGAGAGCGGGAGAGGGACTTTGGACATGAATCTGGAGGAACAGGGCAAGAGGGAATGGCTTCACACTGCCAGAGGGCAGGGTTAGATGGGATATTGGGAAGGAATTCACCCCCTGTGAGGGCAGTGAGGCGCTGGTACCTTAGAGAGGTTGCCCAGGGAAGCTGTAGCTGCCCCATCCCTGGAAGTGTTCAAGGCCAGGCTGGATGGGGTTTAGAGAGCCTGGTCTAGTGAAAAGTGTCCCTGCCTGTGGCAGGGGGATTGGAATGACAAACTATTCTATGACAAACCCAAACTATTCTATGATCTAATGATTCTTTTATCCCAGCCCTGAAATATTAAGGCTGGAACTTCCTCCAGCCTGAGCTGCCCTGGTCCTTCCCTGTTGTGCAGGACCAGAACTTCTGTGAGCTTTGCACTGGGGAAAGGTGCGAGAGAAGAAGTACATTGCCATCTGCTGCACCATTTTCTCCATTGTGTAAGGTGTAAGTCTGCCCATGGACTTAGGGACACACTGTCACCCACCTGTGCTTTATGGATAGTGCAGAAGTCCAAGTTAGTCTGTCCAAGCTGCCGTTTGAGGTCTTGGACCAAATAGTTTCTGCTGCAAGCCAAACAAGGGGACTCAGGAGTGTCTCAGATGGAGCGAATCTTCTTCCAAAATTGCTCTTCCTCCCCAGGCATGCTGGAGGTCTGTTTTCACCCTTTCTGCCAGAAATTTAACCTTTTTTTCCCCTGTATTTTCCCAGATCTTCCCCCCTGCCTTAGTCTGGCTGCATCTTCCAGCTACAAGACAGGATTGTGAAATCAAATCAAAACTTACTGTGATACTCCTTGGACCATGGATGAGAAGCTCCTCCAACACAAATCAGTAATAATGATCTGAAATTTAGCAGAACATCCAAAAGAGGCATCAGATCTGCTGTAGATCCTCATTTAGAACCCTTTATCTTTGAGGACAGGTGCAATCAAACCCCTGCTTGTTAATTATGCCTTGCAAAGATCATTTTGCCTCCCCTGTCCCAGAGCTCTCTCCTCTGAATGCAGGACAGCATCACTGTCACTCGTCTGGGAAAAGGCACAAATGGTCTTGCCCCGAAGTGCCTCTGTTGATATAAAGCTGAATTTTTACTTCTCTACACTACAGAAATGGATGAATTTTTTTTATGTCTTATTTGCAATGCTTTAGTTTGCTGTTTTAGAGCAAGTGTGCTAACCAGCCACCATGCCAATTAAAATTGAGTGTTATTTTAAAACTGAAAAAAGTTACATGCCCAATTATAGTATTGGAAATGCAGATGCAAAGCAAAAAGCATAGAACTCCTAGAGCAAAGTGTCAGGACCTACCTGTTGTGTCTCCAAATGCTCTTTCTCCAACCTGTTTTTTTTTTTTTTCTCAGGCACTTAGAGTCATAGAATAATTTAGGTTGGAAATAAAMTCCCTCTAAGATCATCGAGTATAACCTTTCCCCCAGCACTGCCAAGGCCAATAGTAAATCATGATTCCAAATGCCACATTCACATATCTTTCAGTTTCAGGACTGGTRATTCCAGCACYTGTTCCAATGTCTGACCACCATTTTGGTGAAGACWTTTTCCCTCATCCAATCTAAGCCCCACAACTTGAGGCGATTTTCTCTTGTCCTGTCWCTTRTCYCATGGGAGCCCAACCCTCACCTGACTCCACCCTCCTGTCAGAGAGYTGTARAGATAAGAAGGTCTCCCCTGAACCTCCTTTTCTCCAGGCTGAGCTCCCCCAGCTCCTTCAGACACTCCTCATAGAACTTGTRCTCCAGTCCATTCCCCAGCTACATTATCCTTCCCTGGATGCTCTTCAGCACCACTGCTGGTCAAAAATACCAAAAGACCTTTCTTGGTCGGGCTCTGCTGCTAAAATGCCCTTCTCTCTGGGACTTTGACTTGTGCATGGTTGCGTATTCTATATTGGCTCTTGAATTTCAAAGCACATCCCTTGAAGCCATGCATGGTTGAAAATGCCTCCCCATTGTGAATGAAGAAGGATTTTGGRATAGAAATCCCTTTCCTTCCCTCAGGAAGGCAATTAACACACTGTCCCCACTACACTTTGCATGTTGCACAGCAGAAAGGGGACATGCGGTGGGAGGCTGAATCTTAATTCCTCCTGGCTCTGCCAATCTAAGCAATAATCTGGGCCTCCCCACTGTGTTAGAATAGCTTGGAAAGTGGAAAGCATATAATTTCTACAGTATTTTTTCCAGCTCTGCAACTGCAGGAATTGATGTAGAGATTATATGTGATAGATCAACAGACCAGTGCTGCCTTAGTCCCCCATGGTGTTAGATTTAGGGGGTGGCATCACAAACAAGCATAAAACCATAAAAAACTAAGAATTTACAAAGTCTGCAGGAAGAAGGCACCAGCCTTGTTTCACAACTCCTGTGGGTCCCARTAGAGTTGTTCCACACCTGTGGGCTACAGGCACCAGTCTTGCACCCTTTAATTCACCAGGGAGTCACGCTGACTGTAACATGACTGTTTCTGCAGATGCTCCCGTGCTCTCCACGGCTGCAGGAACAAGCCAGGAAATGCAGAGTAAGAGCAGCACTTCTTGGTGATGTCTACAGGCTGAAGGACAAAAAGCTAATCTAGTCGCCTGARGCTGTATTTACTCTTGACAGAGCCTTTCSATGGCTCTCTATCTCATCCCTTTTCTGGAGYGTTGTGAGAAAAGTTTATCATAGACTCAGAGAATGGTAKGGGTTGGAAGGGACCTTGAAATATCATCTGTTCCAACCCTTCCTTCTTCCATGGGCAGGGACATCTTCAACTAGACCATGTTGCAGGTCTTTTCAGCAATTTGTCACATGAGAAATTTCTTGGCCAGATACGGACCAGTATTTTGGGGATGCCCAAGAACAGATCAACAGCTTTGGGCTAAAAATGGGAAGAAAGGAAATCTTCCTTTCACAGGCCATTTTCCATCAGCTCTTTTATGCTGGAGTATTTTCAGACTCATGGAAGTCCTCATAACCCCATGTTATCCAACTCTAGAAGTTGAGATGATCATCAAAATATATGTCTGTCTACCACTCAARCACCTATTCTGATGGAGATTATTGTGGAGGTTTTGCTGGATACAACTGATCAAATAAATTTGGTTTAGCCTGAAAACTGTGGATTAAGAAGACATGATATATGATGACATGGAAGTAGATACAGAGAAGAGAATAATCTTGTCTTCATTCCCCTACTGGATGGGRAAAAAAGCCATGAGCCGAAGTACATCTTTGAGAATTTGAGCTGAAATTTGGATTATGTATAAACTCTCTGGGAAGATTGTGGCATCTTTATCATAGAAAGTCTCCAAGAGCATATTAACACCATGTCTGCCTGATGACACATGACATGGATGGAGTTGATCCTTCCTTGAGATAGAGTRCATGGCCACACTGACCTCTTAATACCCCTTCCCAGCCCCGTTTCCCTATGATTGCAGTGCTGGGAMCAGGAATATCAGCTACATTGTCACCTCCACTGCTCTAAGAGGATTTTCCRCAGGATGTGCCTTAGCTAATAGGCTTTGGAAGATCTTTCTTGAGGCCAGTTTTAGCGTGACCYGCTAGGAAGTGATCAATATTTCTTCCTTCTTACAGAAACCAGTGTCCARTGGCTTTTCTTGTTACTGGGTTTCATTGCTTCTAATGCTTCTAATACTCCTAATGCTCTGCRCTGGTCAATACAAAGGAAAGTGAAGTGGTATCAGGCCTCCTTGCACAAATAAAGCTTTCAACAAAGATTAAAACTGTTCCTGATACTCCAGCCCTAAAGTTTGGCGAGGAAGACCCAGCAGCACATCCTATCATCATCACTGTGGTGTGCCAGGGTGGCAGTCACCTCTGTTGTGCTGCTCACATGCTCACAGCGAGATGTGAAATCCATTCCTCCATCTTTGGCTGAAGGATGTGGACATCCCAGAAACAAGGAGGTCTGATACACCACAGTTGCAAGGGTTTCTACAAGGAAAATTATGTGAAATACAGATGCAGGCTAAGAAGGAAGGAGAGAGGAAATAGACACTTACAGAGATGGCCACTAAAAGAACAGGTGAGGATGTAGGGACTCCTGAGCCTTGGGGCTAATGTGGAGAGGACTTTCTCTGTGTCATTTGCACTTTCTAAGGAAKGGGACAATTTTTATACTAAATACCTGTGAAATCTGGTCATCACCTCTTTATTTCTAAATTTTAAATTTTWAATAAGAATTTAGCCATTCTGCTTGCTTACTTTAAAATAGTTTTAATTTCATTTTGTCTGGACTATCGCTTACCAGATTGATACTCTTCTTTCTCCCTCTCTATGTTAACTATAAGTATTCTTAGAAAAGATGGTCCATTTAGATTARATRTAAGGAAGAAGTTTTTTTACAATGAGGGTCATGAGCTATTCTAYGATTCAGGAGGATTTAGGTCTTAACTTTGCTACAGTCTTCCTCCAACCAGCCACAAATCACATGGATCTAGATGATCTGGGAATTTGGGCCACAGGGTCATGCTTATTCTTGCTCTCTGGCCTTGTGCTATTCATGATCTCAAGTTGACAGAAGCCCAGCATCAACAGAGGGGTTAAAGGGGCTCCTGCTCCACCTCTGCAGGGATTATGGATCCTATTTACGTGTAAAGTACTTGGCAGTTCCTGGAAACAAGGCACACTACGGAATTTGTAGGTAATGTCAAAAACACAGCATAGAAAAATCTGACACTCAGCTCATTCCTTCCTCTGAGAGACACACTGTGATTTTAGCAAGTGAGTATCTCAGGATTTTTGGGCTGCTAATGAGGAAAATAAGGTGTTTAGCCTTCCTAGGAGATCCTGCCTCACGGCAGGATCCTTAGAGGATTTCCCTTTCAGAAAGTAGAAGCTAAGCACCYTGTAAACAATTCTAAAATCCTGACCCCACGGCCTTGTTTACGTACTCTTGACAATGCAGCAATGCTCTTCCAGCTCAAAGTACTCTGTGATGTRGAGGTGAATTCCTCAGCATCCAGATGCACCCTTGTCCATGAAGCTTTTGTTTGTGGTGAGCATCCAAGTTCTATCCTTGCTAGCAGCAGTGAAGATAAAAGCACTGCTTTCTACTGTTTGTTCCCCTTCAATTCTATGGGATCAGAAAACTTTCTCCACCAAGAATTAGGCATGAATTTTTTCTTTGCATTATTTTTCTTCTGTGCATGCACATTTTCTGTGCATTCATGGTTTCCCGCAARCATTTCAGAAACAAGTGATTTAAAATCCTTCCTGTAGTGCTTCTCTGTGTAATTTTCAGTGCATCTTGAGTTGGTCATTGAAATCATGTTTGGTCTGTATTTTGTTGGCTTCTTATAATCTAATAAAACATGAATCTTGTTAGCTCACAGGAATTATTTTGTATCCTGACGTCCAGGATGCTGGCTCACAACTACCTGATTTTACAGGTGGTTTCCCTCTTGATAAGTGCATTCTGTCTTTTGAAGGGCACATGTTGCCTGAAGCACACAAGCCCCCTTTGCCCCAGAGATGTGGTGGCTTTGTAGGTTGCCAACCCAAATTTAATGGCTCAGGATCTCCAGTGGGGCTAGGGTGAGGACATGGGTAGGAGTAAAACCAGGCACAAGTTTGAAAAACAGGTGAATCATAWCCAGTAATTCTTTAAATCCAATATATACCCTTCTGCCTCATTGGTAATTGCAGATTATTTCTTCATTAATCGGTTTTTATAACCTGAATAAGGCAGTTTGCCAAAATCTTGTGTCAGATGGTTCCTCCAAGAAAGGCTGTGTCAAGTGGCGAGCTCACGTGATGGGAGATGCAGAAGAGCTCATTGGGTACAAGTCAAACAGAACTAACAGATTACCCCCCAAAAAAGTGTCCRTGTTCATGAGGAGACCTGTGTTTTCTATGTTTTAAATGTTAGTGTTCCAAATGTTTAAATGGAAAAGGAAACAAAAAAAAAAAAAAGTGATTTCTTGTTTTGGATTTCGTTTTGTGGGTTTTTGTTTGGTTGTTTTTTTTAATACAAAGTGACAGGTTTCAGATACACTGGCAATTTTATTTCCTTTCTTGAAAGGTGCCGTAAGAGAGGGATGCATTTTGGGACTTTATTGAACTAAAGGCAGCAAATCTTTCCCTGAGCAGAAAATCACACATTTTCCTAGCTGTTTGCTGCAACAGCAGGCAATTTTTTAACCCCATTCTCAGGGCAGTAAAACAACTTTGTGGAACAAGACCTACAGAAGGGAAGAAAAAGGCATTGGTTTGCTTGGCTCTCCTCTTGAAGAATTAGTCCATACTTTGTAGTCATCAGTCATCAGAGGTTTTCTTCTGAGTCTCATGATCTGAACCTGCTAAGTAAGGCAAATCCAGATTAGAGCCTCTCGCAACAGAAATACAAGAGAGATCAGGAGGGAAGAGGTGGGAGGAAGAGACAGGTGGGAGGGGAATACTGAATCACCACACTTTTATTTCTTCCTGTATTTTCCAATTCAGAATTTCCATAGAAGTCCCAAAAAGAGTGAAATTTGAAATTTCTGCAAGAGAGGCAATTGGATGTATCTCTTCTCCTTGGGCTTCTTTCTCAGATCAAAGACAACCATGTAAGTAGGGAGTGGACTGGAAGGAGACATGCAGTGTTGTTTCAGCTTTAAGTGGTCCTTTCTTTAAGGTGACAGCTTAGAGGTCCCTCAGTTTAGGGAGCCTTGGAGGTGCCTCCAATTGAGTCAGTTCCAAGTTGAAGAGGAGTCCAAACCTAAAYATTGTTTGGTTTGGCTGATCTGAGCACTTTTCTTTTCTTTTCTTTAGGCTTCTTCTGCCTTGTGTAGCATCAGAGGAGTTTTAATCCTCCAGACAGCTCTGTGTGAGGCTGAAATAGCACAAAAGCTCCTTGACCTACAGTGTTTTGCTCGGAGACAGCTCTGGCTTCTTGAGATGGGATCTCTTATTGTGCTTTCCACCTCAAGAACAGCACTGTGGCTCTTTTTCCCCTTGCATCGAGATCTTAGCTCCTCATTCTCACCTCTGGAGAGCACCCCCATCCCTGCAGCACACTTGCTGTGACCCTGGGGACATCCCATCACTCCTCTCTGGCACTGATCCCTACTGGGATGTTTCCAGAAGGTCATGGCAACATTCCTGACATCTGTGGGTGGATGAGCAGTGAAAGGAAAGGCAGAAAAAAGCATAGAGAAAAAAACCCTGGAGGTAGGGTAAAGCTTGGGTGGTGATTGAGCACCAAGAGAAAAGGGTGACAGATACCTTTTTTTTTTTGGTGCCTCTTTTTTTTCCTTTTTTTCCTCCTGTTTTTTTCTCCTGTTTGTCCTTATTTTTTTTGTCTTAATTAAAGAGAAAGCAAGCAAGAAATCACAGCCTGTGACTTGTTTTTTTGGGCTGGATTAAGTCTGGGATTACAGTAGTGTTTAGAATATTTAGTATTTAGATGTTGACCAGGTCCATTAAATTCTTCCTTGCCAGTGCTTGTTTTCTGGGAATGGGAGGGATTTGAAGCAGGTTATTCAGGTTAAGAATCCAGTGGAAGAACTTGGTCAGGACAGGAGGCAAGAAAAGGAAAGAAACCTCWGTGAAGGTCTGGTTTTGTCAGTTGAGACAGTTTTCAATTTTTTTAACACCTTTTCTTGTTAAATGCAATTCTTGCAGTTTCAGGAACAAAAATAAGTTGCATGTGATCTGCAGGAATTTGGTGGCTCTTCACAAGTGGGCTTCGGATGTGGGGAAGAAATGAAGGGAGGGAGGGAGAAAGAAGAAGATAAAGGTATCAGGAGTCTGTAAGGGGGATATGAACAGAAGGCTGCCTGCCACCTAAAACTTCCACAGTGCAAAATCCCATTAAGTGCAGAGTTWAATGAAGTTCTGGATACCAAAAAGAAGCAGCTATTTAAAGTCTTGATCACCTGCCAAATGTGGCTCCCCTAAACTCCAATGGATCTTTCTGGCCCAAATCAATTCTCTCTTCCCCCATGTCCTGGTCATGCTCCTCTTTCCCAAGAAAATGGTCTCATTTGTAAAACAAAATGCTGCCATAGCTGGTGACTGGTCCAGTGTTCCTATACAGGGGTGTCTGTGATTAAATGAATCAAATTGGAAGCAGGGCTCCTAGAGCCCAGGTATGGTGAACCCTTTAAATGAGTCCCTGGACTTTATAAGTTTATTTCTAATTTATATTCCTAAACTAATCATTAAAGAACATGCTCAGAGCAGGCAGCTCACAGGCAGCTGTAGTGCCAGATGTAGATGGAGCTCTGGAGGCGAGAKGCTGTGAATTGCCAACTGTTTGCACAATAAATGGGCACAAGGAGCTGTGGCACAGCCAGGTGAATGAGCCCAGGACTCAGCAGGAAGAGCCCAGACTTGCCCACACTCAGATAGTAAGGGCACATAAACTGAGGGGTTTTGTTTTTTTTGAGATTTCTCTTCACTTTTGGAGGCTCCCACACCAAGCTGTTATTTTGTTCTTGCATGATTAAATTATTTGAAGGATCCAGATGTCTGAGACTGTGCTATGGGAAACCAGGGGCTGAGCCAGTAAGGAAACACAGCCTGACTGTGTGAGTGTGGAATGTGGATCTGARAGGGGCCTCAGCTCAGSTAGTGTGAGTGTGACTGCCARAGTGGGTCCTGGTTTCTTTAYAATAATTAGAAATATTTTATAGTTCCAATGCATATTTCTAATGGAATTTATTTAATTTCTTTTGCCATGGTGGGCTATGGCATTGTGCTGCTGAGGGTGCTTGGCATCACTGGTGGAAGTAAGGCCTTTCTGATAAACTGTGCTTCAGGTRGTGAGAAAAAAGCCCAGACCAATTGAAAACATGAAGACCAGCAAACAAACAATGTTCATTTGTTGTTCTAGATGAATTATATTTTTCAAATCATATGCCTTCAGCACAAATTATGGCTCATTGTCCTGTTTCAAAATGAAAACAATGCAAAGAATGAATTTCAATAATTTAGATCTGCCCAGGAATAAATGTCTGTATAAACTGGCATCTATGGCAGACAYGAAGTGTGAGCTTTGTGCTGGGGAKATTGAAYAGTGATGACTGCAGAAGAGATTTYCAACAYCYTTTTTATATCTTTTTTATGTCTTTTATGTGTCCTGGAGGAGACAGAACAGGAGGAGTCCATGGAGAAAAAGTAAAAAAATCAAWATCTGGCACTTATATCCATGTGAATACTGGGAAAATCAAGCTCTTTTCCCTACCTATATGGACTATATGGAGTATATGTTAACTGTGACTATGTTGAGGTTGTGAAGCAGTTCCAGAGAATGGGGAAACTGGGATCTTYATCTCCATGGTTTCACCTTGCTTGAGGCACTCTATATAAATTCCAGGTGGCTGTCTTCTGGGACATTGAATTTAGCTTTGTGCTGCTCAAAGAGCTTGGACAACTCATTTAGGTATTTTTGATGGACTTGATCAACTTCTTCCTCAGATGGTTTGCTCTTCTTCTGCACTGGAATTGGCTTCCCAACTGGAAAAGAAGCACAGGCATTATGAAAAGCMAGTGTCAGCTACCTCTGTACACCCTAGCACAGAGCTGAGGTCAGCCTCTCCAGGAGGAACAGGTCCACATGAGCAGTCATTTACTGAAGCTTGGGAGATAACAAAACCAAGGAGGGATGATAGCCCAGATCTGACCAAGCTGTTGGTCTCCAAGAGCACACCAGTCCTTGCCTCAGTTTACTCACCCATCTGCAAAGTTGGTTAATGTCACCTCTGTGCAGCTTTTTGAAGTTAAAAGTGCTGTGTCCCAATGCAATCCCAAGAGCTGCTCCTCATATCTCAGATGTATTGAAGATAAACACAATATAAAGACAAGATAATATTTGGGTTGGGCTTTCCGAGCTGTTTCTACATAGCCCTGGGAATCTACATTGCAAATGGGGAAAACGAGGCGCAGGGGAGCCCCACACTATTTAAATACTCTTGCAGTAGAGGTGYTTCCACTTTGCTCAGATTGAAGATWMTSTGAAACATCAGATTTTTATTAGGAATCAGGTATCTACATTATCTTTAAAAAGTGTTTTATTCAAGGGAAAATGTAATTATTTTGATTCCTATCACTAGAAGAGCCTTTCCATCTCCCAGAGCTACCAGGAGCAGGTGCCTGGCAGGAGACAGGGAAGTCCATGAGGAACCTCTCTTGCTCTGGTCTCTTACTCAAATTGTTTTGGTCGAGTGACAAATAATGTTATTCCTCATCCAATTAATGAAGACTCCATGTGATGCTACACAGCTCATAATACCATTGAGACAATCCAAACAGGTTGTAATACAATTAGAAGTAATTGCTTATTGTCAAACTTAATCAGCGCTGTGAGCYCTGACCATTCCAAACAGCATTTTTAACTAGATTGATTCACAGAGCATCAGCCACACTGGTGAGCCAAGCATGGAGTTGTTGAAAAATTTATTCAAAACCAAAGGTTTTCTTGAAATTTGGCCTGTCACAGAAATGGTCTCTGGTCAAAGTAGTTCATTTTCTTCACATACAAATAGGTTTGGATTTGTAGATGTGTCTGCACAGGACACTGAGCAAACCTGCAAACTGCTTCAGTGTTCACAGAATCACAGAWTGGKTTRGGTTGGGAGTGACCTTAAAGATCATCTCATTCCACCCCGCTGCCATGRGCAGGCACACCTTCCACTRGGCCAGATTRCTGCAARCACCATCCWACCYGCCCTTGAGCACACCCAGAGAAGCAGKGCAGCCATYWCTACTCTGGGCAACCTGTACCAGGCYCTCACAGCCAAGAATTTCTTYGCAATATCCCATMTAACCTGCCATCCCTGTTACTCCATGCCCTTGTCCAAAGTCCCTCTTCAGTTTTCTTGAATCCCCTTTAGGTACTGGCAGGGGCTCTAAGGTCTCACCAGAGCCTTCTCTTGTCCAGTCTGAACACCCCCAGCTCTCCCAGCCTGTCTCCAAAYCAGAGGGGCTCCATCCCTTGGAGCTTCTCCATGGCCTCCTCTGGACTCGCTCAAGCAGCTCCTCATCCTTCTGATGTTCTTGCCACAGAGCTGGAGGCAGCACTGGAGGAAGGGGTCTCACCTGAGTGGGGCAGAGGGGCAGAATACTCTCTCTTGAGCTGCTGATCCTATTTGTATTCGTAAAACTGCCTTGGAAGATGTTTAATGCAACCCTATTACAGTGGTTTGTGTCGCCACATTGCACCACTGTTGGTGTTGTCTGTGTTTCACAGGAGCAGTGGGGTGGCTGGGTTTGCTTTGGGGCTTTTCCTAGCTCAGCCCAGATAACCTGGGATCTGTCATGAGATCAAGACAGACTGCCAAACCAGTGTGACATGTGAACAGTTGGGGATGCTGCTTTGCAGCACATTTCTAGCCCACCACTGCTCATGCTCTCTGGCATGATGCTTCAGCCTGGCAGGACAGTGACACAACTGTCCCTGTTTCCCCAGTTTGACCAGCCTGAGTGTGTCTGGCATCACGCCAGAGTTGTGTGGGTTGACTCACCTACGGTGCAGATGGGCCGTCTGTAGGGTATCAGYCCAAAGCTGTACTGGAAAATCCCTCGTGCATGGAAGAGGGGAAGGGAGATGCCCATGACGTGCTGGAGCCGGTGCTGAATCCACCGCAGCCAGGAGCCCTTGGGGTTCCTCACCTGATCAAAGACATCATTCTCCCCAAAGGAAAAGGCAGGGACCAGAGGGGTGCTGCAGGGAGTCAAAACCAATAAAAGGGTGTCACAATCAGCAAAGCTCACCCCAAAACCCCTTTGTTCCTCTCCAAAACAGAAACACCCCATTAACCAGCCAGCTGGAGGAGCTGAGCACCCCTCATCAGCACCCCTGGACCCCATCCCCTGCATCACCCRTTCTGGATGGCCAAGCGCACAAATCCCTTCCTGTTCTTCAGCAGCAAGGTGAAGGATCCYGGCCGGGCATCCAGTGCCTCCTGAGCCCCGCCGACAATGATGGCCAGCAAATTCCCACCCTCCGGCTTCTGCAGCACGTAGGATGCACTCTCCTTGTCAGAGGAGATGAGGCCTGGAGAGAAGAGAGGAATTGAAAGTAAAATCCATCTGTAAAACCCAGCTGACTGTGGTTTGCTCTGGACATTTTGCCCCTATTATCCATCTCTGGAGAGGTGCTAAACACTATCTTTGGAGTTGAAAACCTCAGCTCAGCTCCCTTAAAAGGTGCTGCATTTATGCACAGCTCTGCTGGATGAGTATGCAATTATTCATTTGCTTTCTGGCTCAGAAGTGAGAAATGAGGGAAAAAAACTAGGAAAAAAGTAATTGGAGAACTAGCTGCACGTAAGCCCCAGGAAAAATCTGTTTCAATTTGTTGTCAAGTGAGACCGTGTCTAATCCTGAATATTTCTGAAGTCAGAGAAATATTTGCTTTAGGTCAAAACACATGTAACTTTCAGTGGACGGTGCTAATTTAGAGTGGAATTTAATGAAGGATTTGACCCCTTGGTGTTGTTTACTTGAATAAATTAATCTTTAATTCAGAAATTACAAAGTAACATTGTGTTGACTTGTAAAAAAAAAAAAAATCCTTGTTTCGGAGCTGAAATAATCTGCAAATTAAAACCTCTTTGTGAAATGGATTCAATTGACCTGAAAATGTGTTATGCACCCAATGCCCATATTAAAGTGATTAAACCTTCCTTCACCTAGGTCATGAGTCTCTCATATATCTCACAGTTTTGATTTCTCACACTCCATGTAAATATTTTTTCAGCAGCAGAAGCCAGAGTTTATATGGAAAACAGGGTAGTGGATGCCCTGGGTTATGTTAGATGGAACTGGATGCCTGTGTGATGTCCACATTCAGCTGGAGGCGTGGCCATTGCCAAGTCCACTGGTGAGAAATGGAAGTCATCCTGCCAATGTCCAAAAATCTCTCAAAACTCCCTTTCACCTCTCTCCATTTAATTTTTACCTGTTCTTTATCCTATTCCTTTTCACTACACCTTCCTCTCCTGACAGTTTCCTTTGCAGCAGCATGAACTGCTATTTTCATCCTAGGTCCCTGCATGCTGCTTCCCAGAAAAAGAGGTTTTTTCCTCACAATTTCATTCAATTTTTTGAATAAAATTTTTATGGACAGAAATACAGGATCTCCCTGCTCTGCAGCTCTTAGCATTTCTGTTCACAATTTCCTCTGCATTTTGCTGTTACACCTGGCAGAGTGATGCCTTGGGCACAGAGGACATTTAGGAAGTTGAACAACAGAGACAGCAGGGAGGAGGGCAATTTTTAATTACAGAGTTTTTGGGGTGCCATCTCCAATAGCTGTGCCCATGAATGGGATCCAATTGGCTCCTGATGGGGAAAACAGACCCTTGACTCCTCTTCCCCATGGGTCTTCATTCTATGTTCTTCAAAAAAGCACCCACCCATCCCACTGCTTGCTAGAGGCCCATGCTCTTACCTCCACTCATCGCATAGTCCCTGAAGAACGGAATGCGAAACCACAGGGAAAGCATCATCAGGTGTGGGGTGATGCCTGGGAASAGCTTGGAAAAGTCTGATGCCTCTGTGCAGAAATTGAGAAAGGCTCCAGCTGCCAGGACTCCGTGGGGATGAAATCCTACCAGGTAGTTCTGTCTAGGGTCCAGTTCCGCTGTCTTCATCAACTAGACCCAGAGATGAARCCAAAAAGGAGCCATGAGTTAATGCCATCACCTCAGAAGGGTGGAACACTGGCTGTGGAGAGCAGGTAAGGCATTCCTGGAGGGAGTACCTAGCACCCACCATGCTTTTCTGTGGGAAAAAGCCAACTGGAACAACTCCCCCATTTTTCACTGAGATGTATTTCATTGCCCATATTTCCATGTCCTGCCACCTATTGGCCTAAAATAACTTTTCCAATGGTACAGTTCCTCTTGAGCTGTTGTCTTGAACTGGTCTAGGTGCTGTTGGAAACCAATTTCATTTAAAATGTCCTCCAATACATTTTCTAATATGGAAAAAACCCATGAGAAAAGGGTGATTGTTTCCACACAGACCCCCTTGATCACACAACCAGAACAGCAGAGGGAGTGCATAATCACTCTGATCTGTGTAGAGCTACTACAGAGCACAAGCACATGGCCCACCCATCAGCCTGATGTGAATCCAAGGTTTATCCTGTCCTGAAGCATGTGTCAGATGATTCCAGGTTGTTTTCACACAATGGTAAGTTGAAATCTGGCTCTTAGACATCTAACAGAGAAGCTGATGGTTTCTTCCCACTGGTGAAAGCCTGTAGAAGCCCAGCTCTTCGTGCCTGTGTTGGGTGCCCAGGTGAATCAAAGCGTAGTGGATGTCTGGCTAAGGTTGCTGCAACTTTAGCAGGAGGGGGGAGCAGGGAATACCCATATCCAGCATTTTAGGGATGGGCAGCATGGATTGCAGATACAGTGCAGCTCATGACCAGCCCTTGGGGGTTGGCTAAGCAGCTGGTTAAAATCCTCAGCCGATCTGAAAGTGATATTGAAGCCTGGGATAAACTACATGGGAGAACAGGGAGCACAGAACAAGAGGGGATGATTAGTGGGAGGTAAGGGACAATCAGGATTTGGACTTGGTTACACTTGCTCTAGACTGCCCAGGGGGAAGGAGCTGTGTGACAAATCCACCCTCCAGCTCTGACACYGAGAAGATCTTGCCATGCCAACATCAACCGGTGTGTGCACAGCCCAGGCAGAAGCAGGCAAAACAAAATGCTAATGCTTCTGCTCTGTTTCTATGTGTGCTGAGGATACTCACAGCACTGGAGGAAGATGATCTTTCCAAGGTTAGTTATAATTTCCTCATGGAAAGGGTGGTCAGACATTGAAACAAGATGACCAGGGAAGTGGTGGGACCAAGATCCCCGAAATTATTCAAAAAACATATAGATGTGGCRCTTGGGGACATGGTTAAGTGGTGATTGTGATAGTGCTGGACTCAATGGACTTAGAGGGCTTCTCCAATCTAAGCAATTCTGTCATTCTGTAATCACAGAATCACCATGCATTTCCAGACAACTCAAAGGCACTTGTGATCAAGAATAACCAAGGCCCTATGCATTTCAGTGTCACCCTTCCAAGTACYCCCATTCCATGTGCACTCAGGGTGCAGTTAATGGTGCATGTGTTTTCCTAGAAGCAGCTAGATCTGCAGGTTAATCATATTTTACTTTCTTACATCATGGCTCATTTTCCACCTGTACGAAAGCACTGTTGACTGTACATGTGCCCATTCAAGCCACCTGCTCCTAATGAGGGGAATGAAAAAACAAAAGTCCCACCACTGCCCAGGTGCCGAAGTATCTAGGCAGGAAGAGAGGCAGATGGCTGAATCACTAAGTGCCCAGGGCCCTGCCACCATTAGCTCTTTTTAGAGTAATCTCAGCTTGCATTAATGTTTTCTGCATTCATCTTCAGCTTCCAAACAGTCTTTTATCTCCAAGTGATTTATAAGCAGGAAACCAAGATGTTCAGGCGTGTTGGAAACTGCTACATTTCTGGCTCTGTGTGTGCAGGGAGACAAGAAGGGGGGCGGGGGCACAGGAGGGCAGCCATTGAGATGTGGAAACTGCCTCAATGGGAGAGTTCACCTGTGCTAAGACACCACACATCTGTGAAATCTCTCCCTAGGAAACATCCTAGGGATGCTCTCTTGGTGCTCATCCCAATGAAAGAGGGAGGAAGACAGGAAAGGAAAGAATAAAGAATAGCGATTGGAGTGACAACACAGGGGAGAATGGTTTTAAACTAAGAGAGGAAAGATTAAGACCAGATATGATGAACAAATTTTTTTATGATGAGGGTGGTGAAGCTCTGGCACAGGGTGCCTGGAGAAGCTTTGGCTGCCCTATCCCTGTAAGTGTTCAAGGGCAGGTAGGATGTGGCTCAGAGCAGCCTGGTCTAGTGGAAGGTATCATTCCAATGAGATGAGTTTTAAAGTCCTTTCCAACCCAAACCATTGTGTGATTCAGTGATAAGACATGGTCCTGGGCAACTGGCTATGGATGGCCCTGTTTGAGCAGAGGGTTGGGTGTGATGRCCTCCAGAGTTGTCTTCCAATGTCACCCAGTCTGTGCATCTGTGATTTTTGACACTCTAAGCCATGGGCAGCTGGAGGGTAGCAGTTGCATTCCTCCAGATTTGGTGGGTCTGGTTAAYKTTTCTGCAAGGGCTGTCCCCTGAASTAGACCTGGGGRARGAAGGTCCTCATTTAGTCAAATCTGGATGATTTGGCCAAAACTCACAGAGAAACCAGAGAGCTTGTACAAGACTGAGAAGGAAATCTGTAGCAGAGGAGAGACTCGGGCAAAGCCTCTTACACTGAAGGTCTAGACTGTACACCACACCACCCTTTTTCCGCTGGGAACTCCTCAACAGAAACTCCATCCTCCCTTAAGGATTGTTCCCACTGTCTCACTCCTTCCCTCTCCACCTGCCAGAGACCAATCTCTATTCCCAAGCTGTCAGAAAGTTAATAATGTGACTCTGCACGGCCTCCTGCTCCTGCTGTCCAGCTGAAGTATCTAATGGAGCTGGGTTTGAGGTGCCAAGGGATGGGATTATCCTCTGTCCTGCCTTGAATGGGTTGTCTTTTCCACACCCTCTGGATGGTGTTTGCTCTTCTGGTCTTTATGAGTGAATTGAACATTTAATCATTGTCAAAGTACTTAAGGGTCCAAACAAACTGGTCTGTGCCTGAGCATCTAACTGAGAAAACCCAAGGTTTTTCTGGTGAGAGATGAACAGTTTCCTCACTCAGAGGTGTCTGAGGGATGCCAAGTTAATGTGTATGACCTGTGCTCTGAAGGCAGTGAGCTGTTAGCAGCTCAGGGTTGTGTTCTCCAAGCTGAGCCATGGGTTTGTTGATGTCCTCAAGATACCCCTTGGCATGGTGAGGGTGCTGGATGATGCCTTGGCTGCTGACAGCAGTAATGATCCATTCTCAAAGGTGTTACAAAGCTTTCTGAATCCCAGATGTGGGATGATCTTGGCCTTCCTAAAAGATCATAATTGTTTATGTTGGAAAAGCCCTCTAAGATCATGGAGTCCAACCATTCCCTCAGCACTGCCAAGGCCACCACTAACCATGTCCCCAGCTGCCACATCCACAGAGCTTTAAAATGTTTCYAGGGATAAGGACTCCACCACTGCCTTGGACAWYCTGTGCCAAYGYTGGAAARCCCTWTCAGTGAAGAATTTAATAAACTTAAATTCTGAAGGATGAGGTTTATTTTATGCTTCATCATTGAGAAATATCTTGATAGCTACCATTTTTCAGGGCTTGCAGTGATTACTCTGTAACAGAAAACTCCCTTTATTCTGTCTACTCAAATGTGGGTCCAAGACATGGGTGAAACTCTGCCCCAGTTCCCCCAGCTCCTTGAGAGTGTTGTGGGTTTAAATTCCTCTCTTTTTGTTCACTTTGGGAATTTTTTTTCCTTCCCCCATTTGTTGCTGGGATACCTTGATGGCCAAGCTGTTTTGTTAATGGTCGGGCGATTGAAGGGACAATGACACCTATGGCCACACCCTAAATGGGGAGACAGCTTTTGTGTGGTGGGGTGGGGATTGGGGAGTGGGTTTTTTCTTTCGCGGTTTGGGAGAGAGAGGGGTTTTTTTTCTGCTGGCGCCCCGTGCTTTTGCTCGGCGGTGGCTTGCTAGGACTCCAGCTTCAGGAGGGTGAACTCTGCTCCATTCCCGTCTCGCGTCCACGGGATTCCTGCTCGTCTTTTTTGCTGTCCTGGGTTTCTTGCTGTCCAGAAGAGCACCGGCGTTTTTCCACTGTGAGTTTTGCAGAGAAACTTTTCTTCATCCACCTCTGCCATCTTGTATCGATCATCCCAGCCGCGGGAGATCTGAGCTAGCCGGGACCCGCACCACCACGTCCCCTGCATCTCTGAAGAGTCACCGCGCCCTCCCTGCTCAGCCAGGGGGCCAGCGGCGCCGCTGCCAACCAAACTGTAATCTTGCCAAGAAGGAGACTGTTTCTATAAGGCTGTCACTAGGTTTGGACTGTGCTGTTGTTGCATTGTTATTGCTACTTGTTTCACCTTGTTTTAGATATATATATATTGGTAAAAACTGTTATTCCTTTTTTACCCATATTCCTGCCTGAAAGCCCGTGTTTTCTTTCAAAGCTGTAATAATTCGGAGGGAAGGGGGCCATAGCCACCACTCCAAGGGGGGTCCCTGCCTTCATTAGCAAATACCTGTCTTTCAAACGGTGACAGAGAGACATGGTGCATGCACTGTCAGCTGTGCAAGGGAAATGCATATGCAGACTTCCAGAAGTTCTGATAAGAGCCCATGTATTAGTGAGGATCTCAAGCAAATTAATCCAAATTGATTTTCGGCTGGATTAGTTAAATGCCATTATTAAATGGAATTAAAGTGCTCTTAATTTCATATTTCTTTTGGTTTGGTTTTAATTCCTTTTGGAGTGGAATTAAACTAATTAGAATTAGGGCTTCTCAGTGACTTTATTAGCCTAGGAGTTCAGCATGGGTTTASCTAGGCTGATTTAATTCATCCTTTGAGATGTGGCTGGGTTCTCCTGGTTATTCCCTACAGATTGGATTGTCCTGTCCCAAACCATGGGAAGACAGAGGACAGGAAATTCCCTGCCTAAGGCTGGTGTACTAATGCTTGAAGAAAGGGTAGTGAGGCACTGGCACATGTTGCCCAGAGAAGTTATGAATGCTTCATCCCTGAAAATATTCAAAGCCAAGTTGGATGAAGCTTGGAGCAACCTGGTCTAGTGAGTGGCATCCCTGCCCATGGCAGGAGGTTAAAACGAGATGATCTTTAAGATCCTTCCAACCCAAGTCACTCTGTGATTCTGTGATTCTACGATTCAAATAAAATTCTCCCAGAATCCAAAGTGTTGAGGATGGGTGTTTCAGAAGGCCCTGGAAATGCATTGTCCACAGGGCTGAAGGGGTTGAAATGTTGTTAGGTGAGGAATTAAGTCAAGTTGAGATGAGTAGGGGCATTTCATGGTGCATTCCATGTCAAGGCATGTAATCTGGGAGGACACTGATGTGCCGTGTCATTGCATCCTTACGGATCGATGAACATGAGGTGGGAAAGAAGGAGCTGCATGGCATTGTTCCTACAGTCATTCAGAGAGCAGAACAGGATGTGATGGAGGATGAGAGGTTAGGAACAAGGATCAGCAAGCTCTCAYCTTTTAAAGTCTCACAAATTGAATTGCTACTGTTTTTCTCTCCTTCTCTCATCCCAAATTCTGTTTCCATGGATGTTACGGTCATTATCCTGGTCTTAAGTAGGATAAACTTCTCTTCAACTTTGTACTAAGCAAATCCTCAGGTCTCTTGCTGTCCATGGGTGCCTCTAAAAAGCATCTCTTGCAGGATGAAACAATGCAGCTASTGGGAAGAGACCCAGCAAAGATATCCAGAAACCCAACCAGATCTGCAGAAGGACAAATTGTGCCAAGCTGAAGAGAGGCAGGTCACCCATCTGAGGTGTCTGGATGGGAGATCAAAGGAAGAGCAATTCTCTTGAGTACTGCCAGTAGCTGCTGAGGAGGATGGGTTTCAGGTCCCAGCAATGGTGGGTGTCTGAGAGGGACAGTTGTAGACACTGAGGTCTTTGAGCCCTGGGGTTTTCTCCTGGTGCCACAATGCCAGGTCACAGCTGGGTTTGCAGTCAGTATTGGAGAATCTGACCAGCCAGGTGGGTTTAAACTGAGTTTGGAATGGACTTCACCACCCTCATTCCCAAAGCTGGGTAAGGATGGAAGCTCCAAAATTCTCAGGTCCTCCCTTGCTCTTGTAGGATCACTTTAATCCAGTGGATTAGCAGTGCAGACGGTAGCAGACAGTCCTCTGATGGATCTCAGACAKGGTATCACTCTTACTTAAGGGCACCCCAGGGCAGGAAAGTGAGGGCCTACACATGGGACAGAAGTTCCTCAGAAAAGGATAATGATGGGCCATTTGGCCATGCCTTTTTTTTTCCCCTGACAATCCCTCTTCCAGACAACAGAAGGAAGCAAAGGGAGCAGCCAAGACCACTGGAAATCAGAAATTGTATTTAACATCATGGGCCATGACATAAATCCCCAGTCACAAATAATACCACTCTTCTGTGAAAACAAAGGAAACATTCCTGGCAGGGATTGTTTCACATGAACTGGAACCGTTCCCTCTACAGGGTCTTGTAAATCCCCAMAACACACTCAAATAACCTCCACTACAGTTTGTGCAATGATGAGAATGAATGAGCCATAGGATGGAGCCTTCCCAAATCACAGCTTCAAGGGTTCAACTAATTCTCCAATAACTCATTTTTGCTCAGCTAACAAAAAACAGTAACACCAGCAAGGCCCCAAGCACAATGACAGAGGTTGCTGCAGATAACAAGATYCAGCTGGCACTTTGAAAACCCCAAGGCTTGTAAAAAAATGTCTTGTGGCTCTTCATGAGGAGAAAACAGTGCAGCAAAGACCACAGGGACCTTCCCCAAACAGCAGGTGCTTTCCATGCCCTGAATARGCTGGCATGATTATCYCTACKGGGRTTGCTCTGAATGATGACAGCATCTRAAAACARAATTTGCCCCTGTCTTGGTTTAAAAGACAAATGTCTGCCAAGAAAGGTGGGAACTTTCCTGGAATAGGAAGAAAATACCTCTCTCTCCAAGTCATTATAATTTCAAAATTGCGGGGCTTTCAGGAAAAAAAATGTAGGAAAGGGAATAGCTTTAGAAAAATAGGGAAAATAGAAGATATAGATATAGATATAGATATAGATATATAGATATATAGAGATATAGAGATATAGAGATATAGAGATATAGAGATATAGAGATATAGATATGTCAATATATAGATTAGATATATAGATATATAGATATATAGATATATAGATATATAGATATATAGATATATAGATATAGATAGATATATGAGCACATATAAGGACAGAACAAACCACAGTACAGTAACAGAAGCTTCCAGCTCGAGTAAAATTTTTGGCTTTGATGTAGTTACGAGCAGGGCCGGCAGGAGGAGGCTCCAGCGAGGCGGAGAGGGTGCAATGATCCCCTCAGGCATCGCCGGGAGGGAAGGAAGGAAATTGTTCCTTTTGCAAACTCACGCAGGCAGCGAGAGATCTCGATAGTACCAAGAGCAGACAGGAGGGAAAGCGGGCAGATTCGATCGCAGTGTCGAATTGCAGCGTGGCAAAGTGCTGGAGCCGAGTACACGAACTCATTCCACCTCTCTTCAATACCCGAAGGAAGGAAGGAAGGCAAGCACCCACCAACACCAAGTCTCGGATTCAAATTCACAACCTATCGTGACATCACTCTGAAAAATCCCGAACAGCAAAGCCCACTCCCTCAGACAAAAACTCCCCAACCCCACAACAACTCCACTGGAATGCCAGGGAAGTTCCTTTGTGTCTTGATCGCTGACTATTCACCCAGAAAGCCGCCCCCTTGTCCCTGCCAGCGTCTCCCTGATGACAATGGGAGGAAATTCACTGAGAAACCTAAAAAATGACGACAGTCCCCGAAGTTATCTAAAACCTTAAATTTCATTTCCTGGTTCTAGAATGAACTCRTAACCCAGAGTGTGTAATCCAAAGGTGGGATGTCTTGCTTAAGTCAAGCATCCAGTCCCAATTCTCAGTCAGCAAGAAAGATAATAACTTCTGTTTGAGGACAGTGGAAGAGATAGATCTTGTCAAACTTATGCTTTCTCCATTTCACCTTCCTCAGCTGAAGTTATCAAAGCACCACTGGTTGTGTGACAGAGGATGGTGACAGGAGGGGATGGGGAGAAAGAGCAGTGAAATCCATTCGCTTGGCCAGGGGACACAYTTTGTTTTTACTGTAAGGCTGTGTGTATCTTTCATTATAAAGGTGYAATTATAAATGRTGGKGAAGGGATTATGAAAATGGAGACAGGGTTTGTCCAGCAGCAGATGGATTATTGACTGCTTTTTGAATGTAGCACAGGTAGACCAGTCCACAGAATCCAATCACTCTGGAGGCAACATCAACACAAGCAGGCMTCACTGGTTATCAAGCATAGTGTARCTCTAACAGATTAATTTTAAACYTTTTGGTGTATTTTCCAACGTTTTGATGCAGCTGAGCTCAGTCATGTATTGGAAGTGAAGAATCATAGATTTATTTAGGTCATAAAAGCCCTCTGAGACCATCGAGTCCAGCCATTGCCCCAGCAGTGCCAAGGCCACCACTAAACCATGTCCCCAAGTGTTACATCTACACAATTTTGAAACAATTCCAGGCCAACTGAAGGCCTATAATGAGGGCATATTAAAAACAAAACAAAACACAACAAAACAAAACAGACTAGAATAGGTTTAAAATGCAGTGAAATTAAGCAGAAATAACTTCCTTGGCCAATGCACTGGGCCCTGACTTGGATTCTCACAGCAGTTTTTCCCATCCCCTTTTTAAAAACACTCAAGCTCATTCAAGTCCTGCCTGACTCTGATTCTCAAACCATTAATTAAAATGCAGTGAGTTTCCAGGGGTACAAATCCAACAGCAAAGTGATACTTGTCCAAGGGTGGTATTGGCAGAAGATGCTCCTTGTGCACCCTGAGGTGACCTGGCTCAGCATTGTCATGCTCCATGTACTGCAGCACACTGCAGATTCACACTGCCCAGAGAACAGATGCTCTCTTTGCTTCCAAGACAGMAAACATGCACAAGGATTCCTTAAAAGCAGTGTTTAAAGTGGTTTCTTAAAAATATGAGGCCAGCACTTGTTGCGTCCAAACACTAGACCAGGCTAAGTTTGCTGCTGGGATCTGGCAGAATTAGGAGCCACATTTAATCTTCACAGAATGCCTAATTMTCCAGGGCTGAACAAACTCAGTCTACACACAAATACAGCCCAGAGTGCTGGGTGTCAGCCTGGCCTGTGTCCCTAGATCTCACTTCCTTGTGTCCCTTGTTCTGGGACTTTGGGCAAGTGGGGTTGTTCAGCCTGAGAAAGAAAAGTCTATGGGGAGACCTTAAAGCCCTTGCCAGNGGGGAGACCTTAAAGCCCTTGCCAGTATGGAAAAGGGCTCCAGGAGAGCTGGAGAGGGACTTTGGACAAGGACAGGAGGGACAGGAAAATGGGAATGGCTTCCCACTGCCAGAGGGCAGGGTTAGATGGGATGTTGGAAGGAAATTCTTGGCTGTGATAGTGGTGAGGCCCTGGCACAGGTTACCCAGAGAAGCTGTGAGTGCTGCCCCATCCCTGGAAGTGTTCAAGACCAAGCTGGCCAGGGGTTGGAGCAACCTGGTCCAGTGGAAGGTGTCCCTGTCCATGGTAGGGTGGTTAGAATTGCATGATTGCTGAGGTCGTTTCCAACCCAAAACATTTTATTATTGCATGATTCTATAACTGAGAAAATGTTTTAGAGAAATAGCATTATGTGATTGCTTGGTAATAATGCTTTTTCTTTTCTTTCATTTTTTTTTTTTTTCCAATTTTAATGTTTCTGCCGTCTTTTGGGGAACTTCCTCTGTTTTCTCCCAGAGAAGTGGGGAGAAAGGCTCCAMGGAGCCCTTCCATCCCTCACCCAGAGAGCTGCAGCCAAATCCCACACCACGCTCCCTCTACTGGTCTTAGCGGTCATCCTACAAGAAAGGACACACACGGAATATAGTGAGGCATTCAGGAGTGGGGTTCCATGTCCTTTAGAAATGGACAGGAGAAGGGTCATGGCTGGGCTGAGCTGGCAGCTAAATTTTAGCAGAGAATTGGTCCAACACTGCACAAGTGGTGGCTTATGGCCACAAATAATTCACAGAAWATATATTGCATATAATTATTACAGTCACATAAATAATAGAATTACAGTATTGTTTGGGTTGGAAGTTGAAAAATGACATAGAGAATAGAAAATTTCAGTTTCCCTGAAGTTGCTGAATACAGCTTAAAAGTAGCCAAAAAAAAAAAAAAAAGGATGCAAAGTGTGCACACAGGACAGTAAATGTAGCTTACCACTGGAGAAACAGATTAAGAGGCCTATTGTGATTTTTTTTTTTTTTTTTTTTGCAAGAAGCAACACCACATGCCCAAAGAAAAAGTTCAGGGAAAGGTCAACTTTAAAATTGAAGTATTCACCAAATAGGCCAACCAGAGATCCCTTTAGAGGACCCTCCAGGACCATAAAAGAATTTCCAGTAGGAGGCAGATACATGCAAATTAGTTCTAGGAGAAATGGTATTTATGTACTAGCTAGGAGTAAAGTTTTAATGAAAATGTATGATTATGATGGATAAATACCTTGTTTAAAATCCTCACCACACACATTAGATTAAAGGACATATCCTAATGTGTCTGGCACAGATAAACAATGCCTGCTCTCTAATTTTTCAAATTGTGTTAGAAAGTTTATTTTCTGGCTGATTTCAGTATCAAAGGGACCTTAAAAACATTCCACTTTCTGCCATGGGAATGGATCCCTTCTATTAGACCAGGYCCAACCTGGCCTTGRACAYTTCYAGGGATGGGGMAGCCACAGCTTCTCTGGGCAACCTGTGCCAGGGCCTCACCACCCTCACAGCCAAGAATTTCTTCCCAATATCCTATGTAAATCTATTCTCTTACAGTTTGAACCCATTCCCCCTCTTTCCATCTCTATAGCTCCTGATGAACAGTCTTTCTCTGTTTTCCCTGCAGCCCCTTCAGACACTGGGAAGGTTCTGTGAGGTGTCCACACAATCTTCTCTTCTCCAGGCTGAACAGCCTCAACTTYCTCATTTGTCTCCATAGRSCAGGWGCTCCAGCCCCATTATTGACTTTGTGGCCTCCTCTGGACTTGCCCCACAAGTGCCATTTACCCTTCTTACCCTGGGGCACCAGAGCTGTGCAGAGTGTTACAGATGGGGTYTTAYRAGAGCAGAGCAGAGGGKTATTTCTGTTGAGCAGCAAAACYGATAGGTGATCTTGGGCACATCATCTCCGGTCCACACTTTGCTCCAGCTCTCCCTAATCTTTTTCCCATGCCCTCCTCCATGCAGGATGGACTCTGAGGCCGGGTTCTTATTTTTTCCATTGGGCTGGTGGGCTTTTTGGCTTTCTGGGTTCTCAACTTCACTTTCCTTGACTGCAGCACCCAGCTTCTGACTCGGGGTGATTTCTGACCAGCTGTGTGCATGCACCTGAGTTCTCTCAATAGTCAACGTGTTCCTAAAGCAATTATCTTGGAAATTCACATTGCCTGGTCTACCCTTGAAGCTTGTCTTCCTCGCACAAGCCATGAGCTCTTCTGCTGCATTCCTCAGCTTTGTACCAACTTGTGATGGCTCTGAGGCAGGACTTGCTGCTTCTCCGTGCATCCATAGCATGACAAGGGGACACCAGATAAAAGAGTAAGGGCAAAGGCCAACCACATGCATTAAGTAAATCAGGGAATGTCACACAAGTCCCTCTCAAGGGAACAGCAGCTCTATGAGACTGCCCAGTGCACACCCAACTTTACCCATCCATCCCATTCCTCAGCAGAAAGGATCCTGACATTGCAAGGCGCGCAGGATCTCTTGGATTTTGGTTAAAACTTGGCCCTGTGCCCACTGGGTAAATTCTGAGCAACCTGAAGGGCAGGAACGTAGCAATGTAGATGTGGAAAACAAAGGTGAGATTTCCCTAATTGCTGGAATGCAGCAAGGTAAAATAGGTGTGGAAAAGCCAGATGATTGAAAGATGAGGTTTGTGAAAATGATGGTCCCCATTTTTGTCAGTGTCTCCCAGTAATCTGAGAGCTGGGAAGATTACCCTTCAGCACCAAATTCCCAGCACCCCACGCCATGACTGCTGTCCCCCGACTGTGTCCAGACTCCAAGGGCAGAGCTGGTCCCTGAAACACTGAAGAGACAATGAAATCAGTGGCACTTACCGTAATGGGGAAATAGTCCCTCATGTACCTCCAGACGACGCAGTTTCGGAGGATGTGGATCCGCCGCCCGCCCTTCCTGGGCTTTTCCCTGTCTATGAACCACCATGCAGCATAGAGGGCACTGACCAGCCAAAAACGGGTGAAGAACAGGGCGATGAAGGCAGCTGTACAGCACTGTGCTGAAAGAAAAGCCAGCAGTGACTTGGCAGTGGGGTTAGGTGGACTTTGGGAGAGGAATGATTAACTTGGAGAGGCATTTTGGTGCCAGGATGGAGCCCAAGCCTCCACTGGGCTTGCTGCTGAAGGCACCTTTGGTGCAGAGGTGATTTCTATCTGCCCCAGGAATCTGAACAGACACCAAGCATCTGCCTTGCAGCAACCACCAATTTCTCCAAAGGCCACCATGTCCCTCTCTTCCCAAAAGACTGATGGACCTCACGTCATTCACAAGGTCCTCATGGATCAGCTCTCTATCCCTTTGTTGTCTTGCTTTGGACTTGCTGTCTTGACTCTGGAGTCAGACTGATCTCTGAAATGATAATGACCTTGTTTTACCCCAAAACTCCTGTTAATACCCCCCTGATGACACCTAATATTTTGCCATGGCAGCAAAAAGGGTGCAATGTCCTGTCTGTACCATCCCCAATAGCTTTATCCTGAGCTAATGATTCCCCATTTAAATTTGTGTCCTTGATTTATACCCATAGTCTTTACTAAGTTTTTTATTATTGATTTTGGACCCTTTCCTCCACTTCTTGGGTTCAGTCTCAACTTTAATCCTGGCCTCTAGAGGATTTTCAGCCCTTTCAACTTAGTGTCATCATGACTTTTATAAGAATGCTCTATTTATTTCCCTAAGACTTTAATGACTTGGGACTTTCTCAAATCATTAAAGACTTTTCTAAGCTGCCTCCATTTAGTGCCCAGCTTTGACCTCTACCTCCCACCTCCCTTATACCTTGTGTTTTAGCATGGGAACAAGAGAAGAAAAGTCTGTGTGCAAACAAACATCACGTGGTACATGAAATCCCACCCAAACTCAACGTTGTCTGTCAGAGACTGGCAAGTGATGATGGCCACCAAGCTGCCACCTGGTAAAGCCTGCCTGGAAAGAGCTGTGTCCTTTCCATTTTTCCCTCTGGAATCCTTGGCATTGCTTGTAAAGGGGAAGACTGAGATAAAAAAAAAAAAAAACCCGAAGATTCATCCAAGTCATTTGTCTTCCCCAGCTCATGGGTTACATAACCTTTTATACATTTTGTTCTACTTTGGGTTTTCATCACAAATGGGTTTGAAGGATGTGAAGATGGAGATGCCCTGATGGGCTTCAGCTGTGACTTGGATGCATCTGCACCCTCATGCTCTGACACCTTCTCCATCTTTGTGAGCAACCTGATACCAGCTCTCTCCATCTCATCTCAGCTAAGGCCTTTCATAGAAATGGAATATCTAAGACCTTCTCATCTAAGACCTTCATGTACCTCCTGCTTGTTTTCACTTAAGGATAAGTAAGTAGATCAGATTTGCTGGGTTTTTTTTTTTTCTTTTGGTGATAAGTCACCCTGATTACAAAGTTTGCACAGAAAAGCAAATCCCTGTCCCTTTTTAAAACACTGTCATGATGGTACCCATAATTCCTATGGGGAAAATAAGTGCCACAATCTAACAGGATGTTAAATTCCCTCAAAGCTGAAATAGGACTGTATGTTCCTATAAATACAGACATTGCAGCATCTGGGTAGCCAATAAGAATTTTCCAGTGGGAACATTTTCAGCTCTCTGGTCTAACCTTTAATGCATCCCACAGGTCAGAAAGAACCACTGCTCACACACAGTGCCACATTTTTCATGGAATCAYAGAAGCCCCGTCAGATCTGGCCTCGGACACTTCCAAGGATACAGAACTCAGCTTCTCTGCGCAACCTGTGCCAGCACCTCACSCCCCTCACAGCCAGGAWWTYCTTCCCAATATCCCATCYAACCCTGCCCTCTGGCAGTTTGAAGCCATTMCCCCTTGTCCTGTCCCTCCAGACCTTTGTCCAGAGCTCCTCTCCAGCTCTCYTGGAGCCTCTTTAGCACTGGCAGGATCTCTAAGGTCRCCCCAGAGCCTTYTCTTGTCCAGTCTGAACACCCCCAGSTCTCCCAGCCTGTCTCCAGAACAGAGGGGCTCCAGCCCTTAAAGCATCTCAGTGGTGTCCTCTGGACCTGCTCCAAGTGGAGTCTCACAAAAATGGAACAGATGGGRARAATCCCCTCYSTCAACCTGCTACTCRTGCTTCTTTTTCAAATACCACAGACACAGACTTTATATCTCTCAAGAATTGCATAGAACATGAACTGCAGCTTCAGGGTCCACATGACAGATAAAAACAATCTTACTGCACCTAGGAGATCGGTCCTCAGGTCTGCTACAAAACTGTGCAGTGCTAATTATCTTTTTATCATACTGTGCAAAGATCAAAGTGCATTCTGCAAAGTGAAGGAGTAGTTCTGGTCCAAATCCATGCTTTATCTCACAATTATGTAATTATTAATTTCTTCCTTGATTCATTTGCAATTCAACTTTTTTTTCTTTTTCTTTTTTCTTCTTGTTTCAGAACAGAATTTGCACTTCATGACCTTCACTCAATTTTAAGATTAGAGGGGTTTTTTTCCCTTTTAAAACCTTTTGGTGTTCTGTAAGAAAGGAGCCTATTCCTGTCCCAGAATGGACTGTCAGTCGGAAAGTTACTGTGGATGGGACCAAAGAGATCGGAAAGTTCCATGAAATGTACAGTTACAGTTGCATACAAATGAATTCCAGCTTTAGGCAGGCACCTGATTATTTATGGTCTGTTATTTGGTGAGAAGGAGGAACCCCATACCACAATCTGGACACCAGTGGCAGGATGTTTGCCACAGAGCTCTATTACTCCTTCCCAAAAGCAGTGTCAGGTCCCCAGGCTGAGTCCACCAACAACAGTCCCACTGCTCAGAAGAAATGGGCAGGTTTGGGTGTGAGGCTGCAAACAGATGTGATTCTCTTCTCCCTCTGCAGCTCTGAACTCCTGTGCTATAGGCCAACAGCAGATGCTAAATTGCTATAAAATGGATTAAGCCCGTACACAGAGACATTTCAAGGTAGACAAGGGCTGCAAGAGCAGGGTTAAAGGTGTCATGCAAGTTTTTGCAGATGCATGAGTTCTATTATCTGAAAATAGCCAGATAATTCTGGGCTGGGCTGAGATTAGCTGCTACACTCTATATACTGTCATGGAAAGTGAAGACTCTTTTAAACCAAAACTAAAACTGAGGGGTCCTTGACATGAAGAAAAGCCATATGCAGACCCTAAATCTTGCACTTTCTTATCAGTTCAGATGCAGGAAGGTTTCTCTGTGGCTGTCCATGGTGAGGTTTGGCTCTGGATAAAGCATTCATAGGATGGTGCTGGACTCTGCAGTGCACCTCTGCAGCTGAGCTGGGGTGCAGCAACTTTTCATGGTCCAGGACCAATATATTATATCTCCATGGCCATATGGGACTCAGCAAAGAGGAGACAAATCCTTGTGGATGTGATGACGTTTTTGATTCTTTCACATGCCAAGTGGTTTCCTGGGCTGGATTCCTTCAAAGAAGCTCAGAGAAAAAATGAAGGGGTGGGGGTTTCTTATGCTGAATAGTTTTGTTGTTAGCAGCAAGTCCCTCTCTGGATAAAAACATGGCCATATCACAGAGACCATAAATATGTCATAGGCTCCAAGTGAGTCATGGTTTCCAGATAAGCCACAGGTTCCAAAGCACATGGGGGACTTTCCTGGCCAAGTCTAAGTGAGGGACCACATCCCATCAAAGTTCTGCTAACCCAGAATTTGTTCATTCAGCTTGAAATAGGGAAAAGTGCAGCCCACAGAGAGAGATATTTGTTATTGCAACAGCCCCAAAGTGGGTCAGATTCATGCTACACTTGTCAGGAGGGTTTGCCAGGTATCACTGAATCACAGAATGGGTTGGTTTAGAAGAATCTTAAAGACTATSSAGTTCCAAMCCCYGTGCCATGGGCAGKGATACCTTCCACTAAACCCCTTTCACTGCAGRTTGTTCAGAGTCCCATCCAAACTGGCCATGAATGCCTTCGAGATGAATTTTCTGGAGGTCCCCAGTGCCACCCTGAAGTCCCTGACAGTGACTGCCTGCACAGGCTGTGGACTATGCTCAGCTGCCAAAGGAGGACTGATCACAGGGTACTGCACGCACTTTGAGCCAACCCTGATGGCTCTGAGGGTTCAAAGGCTGGATTTGATACCCTGAGTCTGCAGAGGCAGCGCTGTGTCCAGGTCTCCTGCCCTTGCACTGCATTTGTTTGCCATGGTTCAGCTCTGCATGGTATGTTTGGATCAATGTCCATGCCCAGTGAAGAGTGGGAATGAGAGAGGCAGCAGGAAGCAGCGCAGCAGGCTTGGGCACCAGCCTGCTGATTTCAGTTTCCTGCAGGTTCCACTGCGTTGTGAGGGGCACTGGTCAGCACTCAGATTGCACACCGGGCAGGCAATGGGACTCCGTGCCCTGCAACCCATTCTTACGCCTTGCACTCTTCCTCCAGCAGCTGTCAGAATCTGAAATAAACGGGATCTTTTGTCTCCATGCTCTTGTCAGGAGCAGGAGCATCCTCAAGAAAACTGGCAGTGTGGACAGTGTCCACTGCTGCAAGGGATGCTGGAGCAGAGCTCCCTGCCAGCACGGGGGCTGAGCTGCTGCCCTCACCCAGCATCCTGACAGGAATGAATGAATGAATCCCTCAGGGAAATTACATTTGCACAACCATAGCAACAGCTGCCTGCACTCAGTGCTGCTGGGATCTCTGGCCAAAGGGCTGAGCAGCGCTCAGATCGGTGTTTTCAGAAGCCCTTTTCTGGCAGCAGAAGCACAAGCCTGTCTCCCAAACAAAGGAGCAGCCAGCAGCTAAATCCTGCCCATGGAAGGCCTGAGCTGTGTGCTTGAGGATTATAACAGTGCAGCAAGAGGTCTTTGGCAGCTCATGGGATGAAATTAAGAGTATCACTTACCATCTAGTTTATGCAGTTGGTAAACTGGAAGATTTTGGCTGGCAAGCTCCAGGCTTAAAGAAACTTTGTAAAATGAACCAAACCAGCTGGAATTGCTTCATAAGGTTTTTTTATCACCTTTCTAATGTTTTTCTTAGAGCATTTTTAGCTGCTTTTAGCTTCAAATTGTATCACTCCCAAAAAAAAAAAAAAAATCAATGTCACATTCGTCCAAGGAAAGATGATAAGCTCTGGAAGGTCAGCTGTGGAGGAGGAGTGGGTTTGGGTCTCATCCTCATTCAGGCTAAGCTGCATTTCCCCGCAGAAGGTAGAGCCTGTGATGCAAGTAACTCCTACAGCTGCAGAGAATCTTTCCCTGCTGGCTATTTGCTGTCATTCTGCTGGCTCAGAAGTAATTTCCCTCTGTGGAAAGCCAAGTGTCAGCTTGTTCCCAATACCAAGAAGGGAAAAACCTCAACTACAAACTGTTTTACTGGAAAACACTGTTAAAGCTCCATAAGCCCCAACTGTATCCGTGTTAGGATGGGAATGTCTGTTAGGTCCCTTGTCAACACTGCAACCACATCTCTACCACATTCCAACTGATTCAGGCACCACGGAAGGAAATGCTGGTGCAGGGACAGAGAGGGAACCATGGAACACCCCAAAATGTCCCATTCTGGCCAGCTGGGTCCCAGGCTGTACAGCTCTTGCCAGATCTCCATCACTCTTGCTAGGACACATTGGTGTCTCCTCCTGCAAGGGGTTCTCTGCTGGCAGAAGGTTGATCACAGCTGGGATCTCTTCACTTAGGGAGACCACCAGGGTTTATAACACAAGTACATAATGGCATCAAGGGTGGCTGTTTGGTGCTTCTCTTGCTGCACCCATCCTGGTGACCAGCAATGGTCACTGGCCTCTGAAATTGCTGAAACTGGGGCTAATGTGTAGTTTGGAAGAGTGATATTTAGCATGGACTAATCCTACACTAAGAAGCATTCAAAGAGCTATGCTGTCTGGATCAGTATGGCACAGTCCTCCAGTCCAAGAGATACTGGTGCAAAGGTGGCCATTCAGGCTCAGCTCTGTAGCAGATTTTGGAAGGGCCCATCTCAGAAACTGAGTGCGATTCAGAAGCACAGCTGGTGCCTTCTGTGCAGGTATAGTTCTGGAGATGTTTGTGTACCAGGACAGGGATTCACACAAAGACTTTCTGTGTTTAGGGGATAGTCAACAACTGTCTTGCCTCAAAAAAATGCAGAGCTTTACACAGATCCCCTCTGGGATTCACAACTGGCATAACAACAGGGGAAACTCTGTGATGTTACCTCTCAGCTTGGCTCGTGATGGGCTGTAAATGGCCCCAGACATTTTACACTGATAATCTGCCTCTGACACTCCCTTCTCTTTATTTCCCTAACACCAGGAAACACAGGGATGTGACATTCCACTCTGATGGGCTGTGAATGTCCCCAGGCAGTGTGCACTCTCTGATAACCTGGCTCTGGGTCTCCCATCTCTTTATTTCCCAGTGCTTCCTATCCAAAGTGGCACATGTGTCATTTCCATCAGCACCTGATGCCCTTCACCAAGCAGTGAGTTTGGCTGCATCCCAGCTTGCTGATGTGTCTTTTCCTCAAGCTGCTTGGGTTTTCTTGGACAAAAGGCCCTTTGGAATGTGCAGGGGCACCTGTAAAAAAGTGAATTTTCTGTTCCCAGGTCTGCAAAGCAGATTCCTGGGTGCTCTTTCTATAGTACCATTCTTCAGGAATGGTAGTGCTGTTTCCCACCCCTAACACCAAGCAGAGCAACAGCTTAAACCAGGAAAACTAAACCTAATGAGAAGGACAAGCTGAAAACCCAACCCAGGTTTAGATGCTGCATAAGACCTGTAGATAATCCCCTGCACAGGCAGGCAGCCATACACTTCCATAGTGCCACCATGCCCTGATCGGGTAATGAGAAGAAGCCAAAAACACTGGCACAGGTTGCTCAAGAAAGCTGTGGCTGACCCCCCCCCTGGGGCCCTGTTCATGACCACATTGGACAGGGCTTGGAGCAACACAGACTAGTAGAAGATGACCTTACCCATGGCAGGGGATTGGAACTGAATGATCTTTGATGTCCCTTCCAACCTAAACCATTCTGCAATTCCATGGAAAGCTTGTCTGCCTTCTCAGAAAAAGGAAGAAGGTATGTTTCCTACCTAGACACAGGAAGCTGAAGATCCATTGAACCACTGATGCTGTCTGAAGTCTTCTCTGCAGTGGCAACGAACGCGGAGCAAACTCGACCTTCATCTTGGGCTCTGCACGCAAGTTTCAGAAGGAGAAGGAAGCAAGTTGCAAATGAAAAGTGCAAAGTTGCCTGTCAATGTTTACCCAGTTTTACGGTAGAAGGGATTGTGCAACAACAGTGGCAGTGGTGACTGCCCACAGCACCATCCTGTACAAGGAGGAGAGGGAGGTGTCACTGACTTTACAATAACGTGACTCACAGTGTTGTTAGATGGTAACAATTCCATGCTTCTATCACCCAAATCTGGGAAGTAAACATCAGTCACGATGCAATCCTGTTATCAAGATCCTGTCACTCTCAAATTTTGCAATACTTGGATGTTGGCAGAGAGAATGAGGCATAAAACCTGTGAGCCAGGTTTTATTTTCCCCCTTTCCCTACAAATCATGCTGTGCACAGCAGGAAGGGACAAGCACTGGTGGGTCCCTTTTGTTGGCAGGTAATGTGGTGTGGAGGGGTTTCAGTCTCAGCCAAAGAGGTGGGGAGACAACACAAGTGCATTTTACTGCTGAGCACAGGGTATGAGCAACCTCATTCTTTGGCCAAGTCATGGATGGATGGTGGATGGATGAGACAGATGAGTGTCCATGTACATCCTTGCAGAGGATATAGGTGTAGAGAAAGGAAATATTGCTCCTGTTTTGCATATCTATGTTCAAGCAGGTGCACAGTCTGAGTCTCTGCCTTGTCATGTGCAAAGAGATGCAATTTACTATGTGGAAAAAAAAATCAGAAATTTTGGGGGAAAAAATCCTCTAAGAACTGACAAGCTACTCAGGTAAACACAGAAATCATCTCCTGGGAGGGCTGGGAAAACCAAAGGTCTCATTGTAACCAGGACACAGAATAATATCATGAACAATGGCCTGATGCACTGTGAAAACACTGGCTATGTACAAAGGCTTCACTCACATGTTTAAGGGGCATTTCAAATCCCCAAGGTCACTTCAGCAAAGAATTATAAGGAAAAAACTAAAAACAATCATTGGGAGTAGCAAATCAGAGATGTTAGCTGAAAAATAATCCCTCCCCTTTGTCATGTTTAGGAAGATGCTGGGCTATGAGGGGTTTACATCTGTTAGACCCTGTTTTCCTGAATCACTGGGACAACAGGGCTCTGGTGAAGCCTCAAGGGATCTTTTCCTAAAGGCATTAATTGCTTTAATTGAGCTAAAACTGGTGTAGATTTCACTCGAATTTCTTCCCATCCTTTGTCTTCCGCTGCAAATATCAGGACCCTGACTGCTTCAAGAAAGCAAAGGAGGTTTTTGTTTCTTTCATCACTGTTACCTGGTCACAGGATGTTTCCTGGTGAGAAACCATCAGTGATTTCCAAAATTCCATGGGGAGATCTTTGGGCCCAGAGTTCCTGGTCTCCTGGTCTCCTGTGCAACACCAGCACCATCAGAGAGGTGGATGGTGGAACCAATAAGGGTTAAATTGATTGTTAGGGAAAATTCCTTCCCCAAAACAGTTGTCAAGCCCTGGTACAAGCTGCCCAGAGCAGTCATGGAGTTCCCATTCCTGGAAGGATTTCACAGACATGTAGATGTGGCACTTGGGTTAGTAGTGGGCTTGGCAGTGCTGGTGGAAGGGCTGGACTCAATGGTCTTAGAGGACTTTTTCAACCTTAACAATTCTGTGACTCTATGAAAAGTCCATGCAAGGACATCTCTGGTCCAGTCATGATGTTTCGAGGTGCTTTTCACTTTTCATGATGTTTCGAGGTTCATCCAGCACTCTTGTCCTTGTTGGAGACCAGCCGTGCCAAGGAACTCTTTTGGTTTTCAATAGAAAACTGTGAAGAGTCACACCTGTGCCTTGGGGACACCCAGACATGTGGGAAGCATTTT
>NW_026623531.1:0-43673 GCF_030028575.1 Malurus melanocephalus
TTTTTTTTTTTATTTTTTTAAATTCTGGAAGCAAGCGTGTGTGCTAAGGTGTTTAGTATTTAGCCTGAGGGAGATTGTGTTGGGGGCCAACCAGCAGAGCCCAAGATTGTTAATGAGGTGGCTGCAGATCTTTTGAGAATCTGTGTCCCCTCAATGGTCACGTGACAGTGCCTGCTGATGTAGGTGGGATATTCAATCTCTTGAGTTCAAAATTAGTTCAACTTAATATGGGAGAGGTTTGAAGAGTGGCTTTGCTTTGCTGCTGGCCATTAATGCTGTGTTTGCTCTGCAGACTTCCCTGTCCATCCTGTAGTGAGGACTAAAGCTCAGGAGAGCCATTTCTCAGATGCTGTTAGTGGACACCAGGCTACTTTGAGAAGGGAGGGTGCAGTTTGATAAACTGATCACAAAGGATAAACTGTTATCTTACAAAGGACAGGATATTGAAGTTAACTCTGGAGATAAGAAAAATGGGAAAAAACTGCAGGCTGAATATAGTGAAAACAAAATTCAAAAACATACTAGCTGAAGTCCAAAACCCTCAGAAAAACTGACTGTATCAGTCTTTAAGTGTTTGGTCATTTAGTGAGTTACAGAGGGGGAAATATATGGATTCTAATTGTTTTTCATAGTATGGTAATGACAGTTTAATGACCCAACAAGTAGGAAAAGTAAGTATGGGTGAATACAGGTTATGCTTTGATCTATACTTACTATGTAGATTTCATACATTCCTATAAATAAAATGCATTGAGGCTGCTAGCCTGGTCCTCAGCTACTTAATTCAAGGCAGCTGGCAAACATATATTTAAAAAGGTATTGGTTAGGTAGGGTAAGTGTGAGGAGAGCTAAGAAAGAAAATGTCTGGTCCTGCTAGTACAGAAGAGTATCAGAAACAAGGGACTGGTCAGGTTGTGTTGAAGTTTTGACTGAGCAATCTGAAAAGTGGATGGTGACTTCAACTGAATATATAGGTTCCTCAGTTATTCCAGCTGTGTTTGCTGAGAGCTCAAGGGCTAAGTACAGAAAGTACTTAGTAAAAGACTGAATGTTTTGATAGAAAGTTACTGAATTCACCTTGGGATAGATCTTTAAAGCATTGAAGGAAAAATGTGTGCTATTTAGACATTGCAGCTGTAAATCAGTGATTAAGGTGACTCAATCCAGGCAACCTGAAATGAAAGTCTTGGGAAAAGGTGTTTTAGAAAGCTGTCTCCCTCAGGAGCAGAATTATGGTGTTAATTCTGCAGTATCCTGGATATGTGTTGCCTGATGTGTCCTTTCCCCAATCTGGCACTTCTTGGTGTGTCCAAGTGCCCATCAGTTCCTGCCCGGGGCTGTCCTGTGCACCCAGCTGCACGCTGTCCATTGTGCAGGGTAACCCACTCTCCTGACCTGCCTCCTCCCGCGCTGCTGCCCTTCTTCTAGGCATGGTGACAGAGCTAGAATATTCCCTTAAGTGGGAGTAGCCTGTCCCTCTCCAACTTAAGCATAGCTACATTTAGCATTTTTTACTGTCTCTAGCAGAATTTGAACCTGTTTGGACACCTGATGCAGTAACTGCTACCTCAAGAGTCAGCATCTTGCTGCTGCTGCAAAGTATGTACAGCCCATTTCTGCCTCACAGAAGTTTTGCCTGCTGTAGTGCTTTCCTTGATTCTGTTCAAGGCAATGATAACAGAGTCTGACTCTCCTCCTGCAGTACTTCTTGTTCCTTGTTTTTCAAGACTTGTGATGAAGAAATACTAGGTAGCTTACTGGCAAGTGCTGGAAAGCTCACTGTATATGGCTGAAAAGGAGTAAGAGGAATGCTTCAGGGTGAATTATATGCAATTAAACGGTAAAGACTTCAAGAGGCATGGTGTTTTACAAGGCATTCTGGTGAAAGCAAGGAGGATGGATGTGGTGCTGGTCCTAACAGCTTCAGTCTAGTAAACTTCACCCTTCATAAAATACCAAGTCAAATGTTGAGAGGAAAGTCTCTCTTTTATATTGTCTACGATTTTTGGATGCCTGTTCTATCTGTTTTTTAATAAGTTTTGTCAGTAAGAGCTGGTCTAAATTAAAATTTATATTTTGGCTTTAATGAAGTATTTGCTATTATTCATGTTGTGTTGATGCCTAAGACTGCCCAGGGAAGACCATGCCAAGAAGTTTCATATTAAATAGGGTCCAAATGCTTGTGGAAAGGAGAGGAAACAGACTTCACCTTAGTCAGCATTCAGCTGACATAGAAGAGCAGTGGTTATTACACATGGGGGAAATACAATGCTTCAGTCATCTGAAATTCCTATGGGATTGAATGCACAGACCTTTACCGGCCCTATGGGTAGAGGGAAGTAGTAACTGTAATTTTTTGAAAGTTGTCTTGTGGCTTTCACCAGAATACTTTTTTTTTTAAACATGAAAATTCATAGCAAGTAGTGGTACAGTGAAGTTCAAATAAAGTAAAATTACTTGCAGTGATCAAAAGATCAAGAGAGAAGCAGTAGCTTTAGTAGCAGTAGGGAAATAGCCCCAATTTGACTCGCCAGCATATACGGAAAGAGGTAGGCAGAGCTTTAGGATTTGATAATTTTTAGGATGTTTTTTACACCAAATAGTATTTAGTGATCCTGCCACCATCTGTAGTATTTCTGCCCATTTTTTTAGGTGCAGGGGGGAAAATCTCTGTGTATTACATCTGTTGTTAAATTTAATTTGCTGTTGAAAATTGATACCTTTTAACTCTTCCAAGTAACATCTCTTGATGAAAATATTAAAAACAGCTGTCTTGTAAGTTAGTCCACTTCACTGTGTTCTCCTTACTGTGTCTTTGCTCTTTGTGAAATAGAGGTGGCTTCTCTCTCTGTTTTCCATCTTTCCAAATTTGTAAACCAGATAAAAATTTGCAGTCTACCCAGTTATTTTGTTGTTGTTCCTGTAGGAGAATATGTGGATTGTGAGAGGAGCAGGGAATTACTTCTGTGTATCAAGTCCTGACAGGAAAAAAACACTCTTTATACTTCCAACTCTGCTTTTTCCCCCACATCACTATTGTCCTGGCTTTTGGTTCTATAGTGGTTGCCGATTTGGGCTTTACAATATGTTTGGTTGAAAGTGTCAGCAGTAATTTCCCTGGACACTGAAACATTGAGGTTGAATACTGCAGAGGAAGTTCAGCAGCATCCGTCACTAATCTCTCTCTTGATCTGTTCTGTACGTGTTCGTAGCTGCTGCTTGCATTAGGACTCCCTTGGACTGCTGTTGACACTGCCAGGTTTGGAGTCCCCTGTGGGGCACTGCACACTGCTGGAACTGGCTGCGTGCGGGGTGCTGCACTGCAGAGGGGCCACTGGCTCTGCCGGGGCGGGTAAGCCCAGCACCCGCTCACAGGTGGCTCAAGAGCAAAGCCAAACTCATGTAGAAATGTCCTGTGATAGGTGTCCTCGGTGTGTTCCTGTGTTTGCAGGTTGAGGACAAATGTCCTTTCTTGCAGAGGATGGCAAATCAAACCATGTCTGCTCAGCCGTTCTTGCTGAGCAGCCAAATCATGTCCACTCCTTTGGTGTGGGAGAGAAGCTGCCCTTCCTGCAGCATGGGCTGAGTGCAGAGCTTCCCTCCACCCCAGCTCCACCTTGTGCCTCCCCTTTGCTGCCGGAGGAAGTCTGGGAGATGCTGTGGTTGGGGAGCATATATAGCAGACCAGCTGCAGTGTGTTGGAAATTTTTGGAGGTCTTTGCACACATGGAGGGATGTAGGGAGCAGAGAGTTCTGCACACTCAGTATATGAGGCTGGGAACTGCCTGGTGGGACAAGCATAAGGGGCTGGATGCTGTGGACAGGGGCTGCAGGGAGGAATCAGTCAGTGGGGTGGGCATGTGGGCAGCCAGTGGCTGAACTCTTCCCTCGGCACCACAGCACGCGAGCGTGGCCGGGCTGGTGGCAGGGCTGCTCAGCTGATGTCACAAACAGCAGCCCTCTACATCCCACCAGCAGCCTGCCTCCCCCTCTTCTTCCTACCTGCCTCTGTCTGCACAGGGGAAGAGGGGTTCAAATAGTGTATATATATATATATATCAGCAGGGGAAATTTCTTTGTAAGAGGTGCTTGCAGAAGTGGAGGGCTTGTGCAAAAGAAGAGACCCTGACCTTGGAGGAGAGGTTGGAGCTGGGAGCTTAGTGGGGGGCTGCTGAGGGTCATCCTGGCTTTTTGTCTGCCCCAGCATATCAGTACAGGTAGGAAGGTACCCTGATGTGAGAGCCAGCAGAGATTGTTGGGGTGACAAGTGGTGAAAGCCTGCTTTACTGTGGCTCGCTATGGCCAGAAGCTGGCTTCCTCCCACTGTGGATGTTAGTGATGGCTGGGGTTACCCCAGGTTGCCTCTCAGTTTACGCTGTATATTTTATAAAGGAGCTGGAACAGAGCAGACAGGATTTCAGCTTGTGTCTGTCTTCTCAGTGGTCACATTGGGTATTAAATTTCCGGCATTAACAATGAGGAGGGGGGGGATGTGGGCACACAGATTGGGCAGGAGTTCCTACTCCCTCTGCACGAGGTTAGAGAAAGGAGCTTGGTGAGAGAGTCGGGTTTCTTGTTTTCCCAATATAAACTGGATTTGTGTGTAGCAGAAATGTGATTAGACTAACTCCTGCACGTGTCCTGAAGCCCTTGGCTCTAGAGCATTTACTCTGACAGCAAGCCATGATTGAAATATTTGTAGGTGTCCTACAGTGAAGAGCAGGATGTTGAGCACTCTGTAGATACTTGGGGCAAGGAGAGGTACTTTGGTTTCTTATAAGAAGGATCCAGTGAAAAAAACTATTTTTTTTTATTTGTTGGTTTTGGGGTGTAGCACGGAGATTTCACTGTCTCCAAATTTAATCATTCTCTATACAGTAGCAAAATTGTCACTAGCAGAGGAGGAGGATTCATCTGTGAATTGTAAAGAAATTTCTAAAGACTGCCCTCCTCCCCAACAATGGGTTAGCACCAGTTTCACTGTTTTAAGAGAGGACTATGACAGTATTTGGTTCCTTTCCATGCCCCGGAAGTATTCTAGTTGTTGTGGCACTCCAGATTGGGTGAAGACAGTTTTTAAAAGGGAGGCATGCTAATACAAAAATTTCTCTCCACTGTGCTGTCTATGAGCACAACCCTGACAAGGAAGGCATCACCCCGCACTTTTAACTGATTCTGACCTGCCACCTGTTTTGGTGTTTCAGGTGGGTTTTTCTGTTTCCTCTGTTCTTGAAAGTTCCCAACCTTTACCAACATGATGGACTAAAAAAAAAAAAAACAAAAAGCATTCATTTTCCAGTGTTTGACTATAGAGTGACCTATTGCTTGGTCAGGTGAAGAGGGCAATATTGCCTGTCACCGAGGTCACCAGCATAGTAAAGAAGCCTTGAATGTTGTAAAAGAGATATGTGGAGTATCTTGCATCATTGTGTGTTTGCCTGCAGCAGAAGTGATGTCAGTGCTCAGAGTAGTCATCTTCGGGAAAACAGACGTGCACTGGTTTCTGATGGGCAAATGCATCCTTAGTATTTTGAGATGCTCGCCAGATGCTTTGGGTTTTTTTTTTTAGTGTATGGAGGAAATGTGACCCTGTAACTGAAACAACTGTAGTAGTTCCTGCTGATCCTTACGACAATAAGCTTAATGTTTCAAAAGTTGGGGCCCTATGAATTAGGCTGACGTCTTGTTCCTCTTTTATACCTTATTAAATTAAATTTTTGTCTATTTAAATACCACTTTTATACTTTGGTAACGTCTCCCCAAACATTCTGACATTACTGCCTGCAGGATTTTTGGAGAACTGTTATAGAATACATCTGAAGAAATGGGCTGCCAGTATCTTAGAAGTAAGCTTTCTGAACATTGAGGGTACCCAAAGACAAGTGGACTGTGGATTTAGCTTTCTGGTGAAACTGAGTCTGTGGTTGTTAGATTTTGATTCCTTGTAGCTTTTTTTCACCTTTTGCTCTTCATCTCCCTTTCTTTCCATTTTAATTTTGAGTTTGTTTTGAATGTTTCTCTCTCATGGAGCAGTTACTTTAACCCATAATTATATTAATCTATAATGCTTTGATGGAAAATCTTTTTAATAATGTTGCTTTACTTTTTTCTTTCCTCCCAAAGAATATTGCACAACTCCTGTTGCTCCCAAAATTTAGATGAAGTGTGGTAGTTGGTGCAAGTGGCTGATTATTGATGTCTGAAACTAAGTCAGAGATGTGAGGAGAATTGGTTAATGTTGTATCTTGCCTTTTTATGATGGAGTCGGGAGAGGGGGGGATAACTGTGGCTTTACTCGTGGTGTCAGGATCTGTCTCGCTCTGCTCCTGGCAGAGTCAGAAGAATTCCCCGTCTCTGAGATGTGAGTTGAGTAAATGTGATGACCTTTCAGAGAATGTGTGTGCGCGTAATAACTTTCGCGCTATGTTCCTGAGAGCTATGTTCCTGAGAGCATGAGTTACATATCTCTCTGAAGTGGTGACCCGCTGTTCTGCTGCTCCAGTCCAAAGTTCCCATCTTGACTTAGCTATTGTCCAAGCATCCACAGCCATGAGCTGTCTTGCCTTACCTGTGGTTGGAGTGTGCTTACCTGTGACTTTGGGACAAGTCCAGGTTAGCATCATAGTTCACAGAAGGTTGCTAACTAATCATTTCTCTTTGCTAGACACCTCAGGTGATTTCACTGTTCAACACAAGACCATTTTTTTTCTGAGGCATCAAAGGTAGCATCACTTTTTGCAGTGGCTTTGTTCATGTGATTCTGTCAGTCACAAAAATTGAGCTGAGAATTGTCTCAGAGTAAAGAGTAGGCATTGTGGGAATGAAGACACAGTTAATTTTAAAGAAAAACAAACCCCATATAAACTTACCTCTAAGGAACGAGCATGCTTGCGAAGATGAGCCTGGGAGTGGGCATTGCTCTTTGTAGGCCTGTGAGCCAAAGGCTAAGGCAGATCAGGCAGGGAGTGGCAGCCTGCCTGCTGTGGCAGAGCTGCTGGGTTATCTCTGGGGGCTGTTGCCATGATGACAGTGGCAAACAAGGACTGAAAAATTTACCAGATGCGTGTGAGCCAAAGGATTAAACTTCCTCATAGGAGAGAAGGGAGGGGAGGAGGGTGGGTGATGGTGTATAAACGAAGGACAGTATCCTAGTGAGAAATACCAGGCTCACTCTCCTATAGCCACTGGGATGGTGGGATGGAATGCAGACTGGCATTCCTCCTCAGTCTAAAGTCTAGGCAACACTGCTTTGACAGATTTCATCTTTAAGAGAGGGTGATTGCACCCTGCTTTCACTCCATAAATCATTGGGATTTGCATTGGTTTGACAGGTGAAACATAAAAAGTGGGAAAAGTTGGTATCTCTTTTTTGTTTTTGTTTTTTTTTTTTCTATTCCCTATACTTACAGGTAACTCTAGCTTTCTACCTCATGCTTAGAGATTTTCCCCACTAGAATTCATACAAATCAAGTTTCAGTGTTGCCTGCAGGCTGCAGGCTATCAGACATGATTCTAACCAGCCTGCCCTGGTGTCATCAATAGCATAAGACTGTTGTCATTGAAATGCCTGATGCAAAGCCATGTCAGCACCAGTAGGGCTAGTAGCGGTCTTGACCCTGCGCACTGCTTTTGTTCCCTTCCCAGATCTGGGGCAGTGCCCCTGCAAATCAGAGCTGATAGTGTGATGGCAGGCAGTGCATGAGAGTGGCTAATCTTGGCAGCTTTCCCTCCACTGGAGTCTCAGGAAGTCCTGTTACTACCCTGCACCGTAGCCTCCTTTGTGGAGGTTGACCACAATAAGGACTGGTCCCAGGAGAATAAGTGATTTGCAGCTGGCTGGTGAGCAAGGAGCTGGTGGGCACTCAGTGCCCAAAATCTCAGTGCTCCACAGCACAAGGTGGTATCACTTGGTTGTTTGCAGTACCTTCACGGGACCTTCTTGCAAGCAGCTTCAGGAAAGACCTATCTGGTTGTGCTTGGGAAGCCTCTGAACAGCAATATACTAGCACAAAATGTTTGTCTGAAGGCTTAGTAAGAGAGAAATGTGGTGATAAAAATGAGTTGCATTCTAGAAGGGCTTCTTCAACTTAAAACATTTCTTTATGAAATGAGACATTAATATCTATGGAAATTAATAATATAGGTCTTTCCCAAATCCCAGTGGACTTCTTAAGCTCCTGTGAATACAGGCCGTGAGAACAAGGATGTTAAGCCTCCAAAGCCAGTTCCTGAAAGCCCATGGAAGGGGTTCTTTCTGTTCCCTTTCTTCACTTCTTCTCTTCTTCTAGGCACTGAGTTAGTTGGTGTAGGCTGCAGCTTGTCTAGTGGAGTAACTCAGTGTTTGGATGTGCTTTATCTTCTGCAGTTTCTGTGTCATCTCCGATAAGTCAGTTGGTGTAGACTGCGGTAAGTGATAGCTGTGAAGACAGAGATGTCGTTTCTTGATGTTGAATACAACTCTTTTTTGAAAGAGGCTTTCTCAATCTTAGGGGACCAGTGAGAAAAGAAGAAGCAGTCTGACATAGCCTGATGTCTGAGGTGAAAAAAGGAGACAGAAGAGCTAAATCCTTAAACTCAGTGCACTTCCCCTGCCCCTATTCTTTTACAGGGATCCCTCTTTCACAAGGAGTCTCCTTGTCTTTGCAGCATAGTGTAAAGTTTCCTGCAGGAGATGGGTGAGATGTGTGTTTATCCAGCTCTATTGGCTGCTAGAGACCTGATGTCATACGCCTGACTTGAAATGTGACTTCATAGGGAACAGTGTAGTGCTTTCCCTGGGATGCGCTTTCTACATGCACATTTCAAATAACAGGGGTGCCCTGGAAGTCTTTTCAGGGAAAAGAGCTTGTTAAAACTCGTCCTATATTGGTCTCCAGTGCCTGCCAAATAGACTTAGTGTTTCTACTGTATTAGAGCAGCTGCCATTCTGAAAATGTCTATGTGTATCTTGGGTTTTTTAAAAATTTTATTTATTTCCTCATATTCTCTTATGTCAAACCATATAACATTTTATGGGTAGTGGGCCAAGAAATCACCCATTGGCTAGTGGAAAAAATAGATATAGAAGGAGGAACTTTTCTTTACTGCCCCCTGTAACCCACAGGGACTTGCTGGAACGTTTTTCTTGGAGGCTACTGGAGAGTATAGCCTGGTGATGCCAAGCAGGACTTTTCTGTTGTTTGCCAAAAGAATTGGTGTGCTGTTAAGTTTAATTTTGCCTGCTTCAGGGCCAGTCCATGTAAGCTTTGGTGTCAGATGTCCTCTGTTGAGATTGTGTCAGAGAGATTAGGAGTGTTGAAGTTGCACAGCTTTGTTTTATAACTGGTGCCTGTGCAGAGACAAAGCTTGATTGTGATGATGTGTTTCGTCAGTGCAAGCTAAAGTAGTGATTCATAGCTCCTGTGTTACTCTAAATATTCCTGATTTTTGGACCTCAGATTGAGAAGTGGCTTTCAGCTCTGCCCATTTTTGTTTGATCCGTGTGTCATCTGGCCTAGAATCTGCCAGCTCTGCAGATTAGGATGTTGTGTTGTGTCTGCTCCTAGTTATGAGGTTGCCTGGATTAAAATTTTCTGTGCAGAGCAATGATCCACAGGCTTCTCTGTCTGTTTGAATTGCTCTTGCACTTATTAAGGATGATGTAGTAGAGTGAAGTGTTGGTCAGCTTGTCCTTTGTGTGGAAGCACTTCTACAGCAGCAGACGGGAGTCGAGCTCTCATAACACATTTGTCTTCTCCAGACAGCCAAATACAGCATCAGAGATGTGAAAAAGGAGGCACAAGGCAGTTGGCTTTTTTGACAATAATTACCAAATATTGCTGACAAGTTCAGGTGACTCTTGTTGCTGCTAGCAGTTTATGTTACTACAGACCTGGTTACAGTTTTAAGGAAGTACATTATGTCTTGTTAACTCTTTGTGGCTGTGTACATTTTGTTTCTCCAGCAGTCCTGCAACTAAGCTTAAAAAGCTTCCCCTTCCACCACCTCACAAACAGTCAAGAAGCTTCATATCTCCCTGATGAATTATGAAATGTTAATTGCTGAAGTTCTTTCTCATTTGAAAACAGACAAAATTTCTTCCCCATCTTGGAAACAGAACTTGGGTCTCACTGTTGCAGTTATCTAAAGGGGTCTGGGAGCTGGCTCAGGAACAAGGCAACTCAGCTCGACTGAGCCAGAGGAACTTAAAATCTTCCTTCTGCATCTTTGGATTCCTGGATCCTGCATTGCAGTGACTTGACACTGCTGAGATCTGCCTCCCTGTCGCACTGTTACCTTGTCTGCTAACCAGCTGTAGTCTGATACTTACTTAGCTTGTTCATCCAAAACCACCGACACCTGATGTGATCAGCTGATGGGGAGGAGAAGGGAACTCATGTCCAGAAATAAGCTCACTTGGTGTGGGTTTTCTTTGTTAAGCTGTGTGTTTCAGGACTCTCTGTGCCTAGTGGGGTTAAGACAGAGTTGCTGGAGTTCTTGGACAGGCACAGTCACTGTGTTTGCAGCAGAGAAGGGGCTGATATGGCTGTGCTGCCTTTGGAACAGCCCTGTGTCCTACTATCTCACTTACTGCATGTCCACTTTAAGAGAGTTCATCTGCAATGCAGCTGTTAGCAGGGAAGTTCTGTAAATCAAGAGGGAGCAAGTGTAAGTGAGCCCAGTGTCTGCAGTTGTGGCTGAGTCCTCCCCACAGCACAGGGAAACTTGCTCAGAAGGACTTTGCAGGAGAAGGAGGAGAAAGGTATGGCAGCACAGTGCTGATGGTAGGAGCCCCTCCTTTCTGTGCCTGTGTATGCATCAGCTGCTCAGGAGCTGGAAAACGTGGAAAAGCACAGTGGGCAGCAGTCCTGGAACTGGAAAATCCTGTCATGCTTTTCCCTACCTCACTGTGTCACAGAGTCTAAGCAGGTGTTTGCTTAGGGCCAGTCCTGTCAGGATGTCTTCACAGCACACTGCTTTTTACACAGGATGTCCTGTTAGGATTTGGAGCTTGTTGTGAGCATCTGCACATCACTCAGAAGTGCACAGAGGCCCCATGGGTTGCAAGTTTATGACTGTGTTGTCCTTCATTGTATGGGCTGTCAGAGGGACCCGTGGGGATGCTGTGATGAAGCCAGGGAGAAAACCCATGGGTGGAGTCAGCTGGAGTGTCCTGGCTGTTCAGGTGTTGCACCTGGCAGGCTGGGGACTGCTGCTGAGTGACTTGCAATGAACAGGACAAGAGCCACATGTGCAGTAGTCCTGCTACAAGTGGAGTAGATGAGCCATCTGAGRGGAGCTCTGGGAGAGTTGCAGCCCCTCCAGCACATGTCAGGGAGGCTGGCTGAGGAGCTTGTGGCTTTAAGCACATGGTTGAGGAGTGGATAGCTTCTTGTTCTGCTTTTCCCCCCGCTTCTCCTCTGCTTCTGCAGCAATCAGAAGCTACTTGAAAGACTGCCTGGCTATCAGCCATGACCTGACCAGGAGCATTTGTTGGATTGCTTCCTGGTTCCCCATCCACAAGTTTCTGAAGATATTCTGGTGAAGAAATTCCTCTGTAGCTCATAGGGGTCTGCAGGGATACGTGGGGCCCCTTGGGCTGTGTCTGGAGAAGGCCCCACAGGACCTTCCTTCAAGGTGGCTGCAGCTGATGGGGAGTGCAGAATGCTTTCATTCTGGTGCTTAGCAGCACCTTCCTCCTTCACTGTATTTAAAAGTATTCTGGGCAGACTTGGTTCCARATTTCTACTTCATTTTCTTTATTTCCACTTGGGAACACATTTCCAGTTGACACTCATTGGTGATGCAGAAAAAAATTATGTATGATTCACGACCCACTTTTCCTTCTCTGTTTCCTCTCTACCTCTCCTGTTTTCTGGGCATTTGTTGTCCCTTGTAATAACTAAATTGTGATAACTGTATGTAAGCCATGTTCCCTCCCCTTTTGCTGGGGAACTGTCTGACTTGTTGTAAGAAGTTATTTTTAGGGTTTGCTTCCTGGGATATTCTACCCGTGGCCAGTTACGGCGTTGAAAATGTCACTGAGATGCAGAAAGGACTCCCAATTCACTGATCTTTCTCTTGTAAGGGTATCCATGGAAGACATGAGTTCCTTACAATTACATGGCTGGTGCTCAGGGACACAACCCCAGTGATGTGCAGCATGACTCCTTGTGAAAAGCATACTGGGCTTCTGGATTAGTCCAGGGGAAAAGAAAAGAAAACAAGAAAAAAAGAAATTAAAAATAAGTAAAGCCTTTCTTTGGTTGCAGTGGAGTTTGTTTCTGCCCTTTTCCTTTTTTTGCATGTAGGGATGTCAGTGCTGTGTGTTAGTGTCCAGCACAGGCCCTCACAGGCAATTTGCTCCTTGTTCTGGATGTATTATGTTGCACTGGGTTGCTGCCAAATGGCTGGTCTAGGCTAGAGGAGAAGGTGTATGCTTATTCTTTTGGAACACCTCTCCCACCTCAGGCCTGTGGCTTGCAACACCCAAAGCAGTTGATCTTTATGGCAGCTATAGCTAACGAAGCGTGAATGGAATACAGGCAAATTACAGAGCCCAGCTGACCAAGGCCATGGGCTGGCAAAATACAGTCTCTGGTGTCAGTGTTGGTTTAAGGAGCACCTGCATCTTTCTCTGAAGATGTCTGTTCCCTCCGTATTGCAGCACATCTCTTTTCCCTTTCGATCTCATACCTTGGATAAGGAAAACAAGTTCAGAAGGAATTGCTGAATTCCATTCAGTAAGGAATTACTGAAATGGTGGGGATGGGCAGATGCTTGTTTTCAAGGTAGGTCGAAGATATATTCAGATCTCCATATTTCTTGGAGCAGCTGTAAGTAGGGTTTGCTTTAGTAGCTCTGGAAACCAGTAGCTCTGGAAAGCAGGATCTTCCGCAGCTGGGTCTGAGAAAAGAGCACATAGAGTGTTATGTTAGTGATGTGGAGATGTGGAAATAGCACCTGTATGGTGCTCCTGGAAAGTGGCATGGGAAGCCAAGCCCCTTGAATGGCTGTGGATCAAGGTAACAGAGAAGTTTAGCTTGGTTTTCGGGCCTGTTGCTGTTGGGATCAAGAAGCTGTGTGGCTGCAGTGCAGGGATGGTGACAGCAGTCTCGAGTGGGTGGACGCTGTGCCTGTGCAGCACGGAACCTTGTGAGCTGCCTGCAGGACAACCCAGTTACAAAAACATTGGGGTAGGCTTCTCCCTGATTAGATAGCATCTTCAAAGTTATCAGTGCCTAGGAGCTCCTCATATGCTTTTACATACCAAGAGTTTCTTGCTATGTATGTAACATACACACATAGCCCTGTGTTTTTAAGTAATCCTGACATTTAAAGTTGTTTTAGTGAGTGGTAACTTTTATTATGTMTTCTTGCTGTCTTGCTTCCATGCAATACCTAGAAATTCTTGAGCACTTTATATGCACAGGATGAAGCTCTTGGACTCTTCACAAGCTAGAGGCAGTCATGCTGTCTCTTTATGTTCCCAACTGCCACATGGATTTACTGACGCTTTGCTCTTTGGTATGGAAGTATTTTGGTGGCTCTGCTACAGTGGTATCTGGTTGTACCTACATGTGTACATTTTAAGTCTTCTTTCATTGAAATGTCTGGATAGCTGCTCTGTATTTACAGCTTGCTGTGTTTAATTTAAAGTTTTCCTAGCATCACTAGGGGAACTTAGCCTTAAAATAGATGGTTTGACCTTTTTTTTTTTTTTAATTATTCTAATCCTCTGAGGCTTGATATTCCTTCTTGTCAGAAGAGCCTGTTTTAACAGAGGTACTGTGTCTTTTGGAGAGAAGTCATTCAGCACTTGGGTTCAGTGCCATTTATCTGTACCTTTAAGATTTTCTGTTTAGTTTACTTCTTTCATTCATGTCTCTCAAATATCAAATCAAGGCAGCATTTCCAGCATCCTTACWTTTGCCAGCTGGCTAGAATAGCTAAAACAGAAGCAATGGATCTAGTCATGGTGTTGCATGGACGCAGGCCCCACAGCATGTCTCATGTAGTGAGGATGGCATTATGCAGTGATGAATGATGCTCTGCAGAATACCAGTATTAGGAGCATGCAGAAATTTTGAGGGTTTGTTTCCTTCCTGAGCTTCTCTCACTTTAGTCCAATCATAAATTTCCTTGTTTCATTCAAAAGAAATCCAGCTGTTAGGTGACCAGTGGCTGCATTGTCATGTAACATTTTATTCAAGAGCCATGCTGTACAGATGTGTTATTGGAAAACTGGTGCTGGATGCTGTAGGTCTGCAGGCTTGCATAATGATGGCTGAATTGGAGTGCTTTGGGTTTGAGAAGGAGCCCCTCATGCACAGGGAGAGCCCTGTGGTTTCTGTTCATATGTTGGTAAAGACAGAGTCAGTGCCAGGAGCTTCCTCTTCCAAGCAGGAAGTTTTTCCCAAAGGTTTTGTTAATTTGCTGTCGCCTATGGGTGTTTAGCCTTGTTTTCCAGGAGCTTGGTTCCCTTTGCCCCACTGCTTTGTCCTTCCAAAATTTGTATTCCCTTACTTGAAAGAATGTCATCATTCCACTGCAATGTGCTCCTCTGCACTACTAGGAAAGTGTTCCTGCAGCTTTTTTTAAACCACGTTATCCTCAGTCTTACTTTGTTGTTCCCCTTGTCAACTGTGTAATGCATCAACAGGTTTCATTAAGCATCCTTGTCCTCCCAGTACTACTACTGGGCAGGGAAGTATTAGCCCTGTTTTACACTTGGAGATACTGAGAAAGATGCATATTTTCAAGTGCTTTCCAGAACACTTGGCAATAAGCCATGATGAGTTAGGAAAAGAGTCCAAGTCATATTCTTTGCTATAACAGTGATAAGAGTGTAGGTAGAAAAAAAAATTGTGGGCATTTGGCAGAAAAATAACGTGGGCTAAAGCATGTAGTATTGCAAGGAGTTGTRGTCTAGTTTGCTGGTTATAGGAATAATATTTTGATGTGTTTCCTGTACTACTACTTTTCACTTTGACTTGCTTACTATTTATGCAATACAGCTCCAAAATATGATTGGTATGCCTTTGAACTCTCTACCTTTCTGTGATTTTTCGAGGTGATGAGGATTGAAAACTGAATCAGAGGTAACTGCTGTTGGAGAAAAGGCTCTTACATGACAATAAACATAAGGTGGTTTTGTGTGTGTGTGTGTGTGTGTGTTTGAAGACTAATTAGAAAAAGTAAAGAAGGTCACTTAGATATAAAATTATTTCCTTGTATTAGTCATAACTCCTGGAACAGGGACAGTAACATCTCCAATAGTTTGTTTTCTGAAGTGTGTAAAAGTAAGGTGGCAAAAATAAAAACTTTAAGATAAACAACTGTATCTAAGAGTTAAAACAATTTCATGACAAGAATTCAGGTAAACTCTGAAACTTTCTGCATTTTAGGATCTAAGTAATTGATTCAGTTGTGAAAATTTAGATTATGGGATGCTGTCATGCTGTCAGGAAACTATTCTTGCCCCACTCTTGCTGTGTCTTTTTTGCTAACTAATCTGTCTGTTTGTGCAAAGGTTTCTGTCTTCCTGGAAAATTTGAAAACATCCATATTAATGCATGGTTAAGTCATTTGAAGTCTTTCCAAAGGAAACAGCTGTAGGTGCACAAGGTATACCACTGCAAGCTCTCTTGACCATATAATAATGTCAAACTAATATCAAGTCTTTGAGAGTAGAACATCCTTTGGCACCCAGGGAGGAATAAAATCTTGTGTGTGTTTAAGAAGATTACTGTTAGCTCATCAGAAGGAATAATGAGAAGTTACGGGACAGAGCTGAAGACCTGTCATTAACTGAAAGCTGGTCCAGGGAAAGGAATAAAAAATGTGAGGGAATGATCAGAAAGCTATTCTACACTTAATAATGTGTATGCTGGGAATACTGCTTACTTTTCAAATGGAGTGATTTGGCTTTGTTTATAAGACAGTTAGAAAACATGCTGTGGCAGTTCTGGAAGGAATAGCCATATAAGAGAGAGAGTAGAGGGGAAAAGGAAAATACTAGGGAGAGGTGGAATGTGATTAAGGTTAACTAAAGTGTATTGTGAAAACTAGTTAGATGCTCTGGTGTGCCCTTTCTGTAATAAAAAATAAACATKGTTATGCAACGAATTGAAAATTTATCTTTTCAATAATTCACTTCAAACTTGTTGCCTTTAGACAAATATTGTAGATTAGAGAAAAAGGATGAAAAACTCCAGCATTGGGAATGATTCATCCATGTCTTGATACAAAAAACCCCAAACAAACAAGCAAGAAAAACCACAAAAACCAAACAAAACAAAACAACAAAAAAGCAGCAAAGGACATCCAGACACGATTCTTTTTCAGTCTGTCTTTTCTGCCATCTGGTTGTCCTAATGTTCCAGCATGCTGCAAGTTGAGTTGTTGCTGTACTACCTGAATTAGCAGGTTTCCAACACCCTTGGTTACAGAATGCAAGACAAAATGAATTAGTGGTCTGGCAATGAGTGTATATTAAATTTAGGAGCTGACTGTACTGCCTATCATTACTTGACTTTCTACACTTTTGGAAATTGTGTTTATCTTTTTGCACCTGAGCTTTGTTTTCTTCATCTTTAGCACATTTGAATAGTTTGTAACGCAGCTGAGGGCTAATGCTCATGCATGGACCTATGCTAGTACTATTGCACATAATGTTTTGATCTGGAGGTTGCAAAGAATTTTTCTGCTAGTTTGTTGGGGTGTTTTTGATGGGGGACAGAGGAGAAGATAGCAAAAGAAAAGCCTCAAGAAAATGTAGCATTCCATGATGCTGTTTTTAGAAATTCTGTGTGGTGCAGGTTTACRTAAAAGACACTCAAGAAGCATTTCCCTGCCACCCCCAGTTTTTTACCTCCTATGAACAGAAGAATGTTAATACTGTGAAGGAGGTTGTGAAGCACTATTCTTCCAGGCTTGGTCCAGGGGACAGTCTGGATGTGGTGCATGGTTGGCATTAACTTTTTACACTGGAGTTATAAACATTGCTCCACATCTCTCTATGAATGATGTGCTGGTCATCTCCAAACAAACAGGGTGTCTGTTCACAGCTAGAAATTCACATTGTTTTAAGCAATATTTGAATTGAAAGCATGAAGACTATGATGTCAAGCCTTCTCCATGGAAAATGATATTAGTTTGAATGCCCAAGGTGTAGTGGTGTCAGCTATATTATGAACTGAAAGCACTGGTGATTCTACTGGTTTTGTGAAGCACTGAAACACTGCAACAAATGGGGAAGTACTTCTCTGACTCTTGAGTGCGTTTTCATTTTTATGGAATCACAGGTTCTTAGAATGGTCTGTGATGGAAGGGACCTTAAGGGACCTTAGAYCTCATCTAAGTCCAACCTCCCTRCCATGGACAGGGACACATTTCAGTAGTCCAGGTTGCTCAGAGCCCCATCCAGCCTGGTCTTGAATGCTYCCAGGGATGGGGCAAGCACAACTTTTGTTGGCAACCTATGCCAGTGTCTCACCACACTTACRGGGAAAAATTTCTTCCTGATATCTAATCTAAACCTCTTTCAGTCTGAAGCCATTTCCCGTTGTCTTGTGCCCTTGTAAATAGTCCCTCTCCATCATTCTTGTGAGCTCCTTCCAGGTAGTGGAAGGCTGCACTTAGGTCACCCCAAAGCCTTCTCTTCTCCAGGCTGAACAATCTCAGTTCTCTCAGCCTTTTCTTGTAGGAAAAGTTGATTAGATCCTCTTATCAACTTGGTGGCCTTCYTATGGACTCRCTCCAACAGATCAATGTCCTTCCTGTGCTGGGGACTCCAGAGCTGAAGGCAGCACTCCAGGTGCACATTACTGGCTCATGTCCAGTGTCTCATCCACCAGCACCTCCAAGTTCTCAGCAGGGCTGCTCTGGGTCTGTTCATGCCCCAACCTGGATTGAGACCTGGCGTTGCCCCAGCCAGGTGCAGCACCTTGCACTAGGTCTGTTAAACTTAAAGAAATTCCCATGGGCCCACTTCTTGAACTCGTCTACGTTCCTCTGAACTATTGCCTGGGCTGACGTTTCCAGGAAGAAGCCAACTTGCCCTGTGCTCAGTAGTTCTACAGCTTTGTAAAAGTGAAATTCTTGTKAAGGCTTCCAAATATACACGTTATTTCAGACTTTCAGCAGAAGTGAGAGTTCACTGTTCAGTCTGCATGTGTGAGGGGGGACAGGGGAAATATGTATTTGTTTCTTTAAGTTGCTTATGTGCCTGAAATTTAAGGATGTGGTTGCATGTCTTTATAAATCCATGATGTGTTCACTAACCCCAGAAAGGTCTGAGAGTTTGGCTTGAGTGAAAAAGAGGAGGTGGCGGTGATTTTTTAGTTTTTAATTTTTTCTTGTTCCAGTTGCTTCTGTTTTAAAATGGAGTGTTGTTCATTTTTAAGTCATGAGGTATAGCTTAATTGCAAAGTGCAGATCTTTAAAACCATCCTTCTCTTAAATGTATACTAATTTGGAATTACTGTGAACCCAAATGAAGGGCAAATAGTGCTTGGTTTTGAATTATTGGTATTTATGGAAAGGCAAACTGTTTCCTTCCCTCCTGCCCTTGCCACAATAAGGGCATTGCTTTTGTGCAGTGTAAACTGCATTTAGTAATGGTCTTGTGCTTAAGAGCTTCTAGTTAATGAGACCTATTAACAATAATGAAAAATGGCATCCTTAAAGTGCAGAGCTAGTCAGAAAAATAATTCTCCAAGAATGACTGGATAGCTGTGTACTCTTTCTTGGCTTATTTAATTTAGGGGGTGGGGGAGGAGCACAGTCTTGGCTCTGAAACTAATTATTCTCCTACAAATGTGCCCGTGATCTGCAGTTCCCACTGGGGATTTGCAGACCTGGGGCTTGCAGACCTAAAGAGCTTCCCAGACTGAGTCCAGCTGAGACTGGGGCGTGTAGGCTTGGCTTTGCTTTCCCAAGCCTCACTGGGAGTGGCAGTAGTAAAACCCCTTTTTTGTCTGCTCAAATGAACATATCTGAGTCAACAATACAGAGCAGTTGTATGGAATAGAAGGTGATTTTTTACATAATTATTCATCTGGCTATGTTTGTATTTTAGCGTGTTGCCACCTCCGCATCATGTGCTGTTTTAGTTAGACGGGATAKGCATTGCTTTTCAATATGTGAATAATTCTGCTTAAGGAAAGGAGAGGATTGGCAACCACTGTATTGGATCTGAAATACAAAAAAAACCTACATTCCTGCTTAGGAACAGACACTGCCTTGATGATGTCTGTTTGTATGCATAAATAGTAAGGCATTACAAGGAAAGTCTAGAGAAGTGGAAGCTACCTATATCTCTGCCTYGGTGTCCTCCCACTGACTACTGCACTCACATGTTAGTTTTAATAATTTTCTTTTCAGCTAGGACATGCCAGCCTGCAGACTTGGAATAGCTTCACTTAGTGTGGAACCACCTTGTCCATCTTCACTGAAAAGGATTTTTCTGCTTGTTCTCTTACTGTTCTGTTTGTGCTAAGAATTACGGCTTTCTGTGGTTATAGGTGTTCTGTATATTGGGAGAACTTTCATGCTGTGGGACAATGGAGGCATATTTTAGGATAGGAGAGATTTTCACATAAAGGGGATATTTCTTCTCTCATTTTGGGGGCAGCATTGATTGCTGAAGACAGACTTAATTTCTTGGTTCTGTACCCTGGCTGCCAGCTCAAGCTAATAGTACCACTTACCCCTTCAGGGTTTTAATTGAATTTCATCTTCTAAGAAAGCACCATCCTATTAACTGCCATCTGTGTCAGGATCCCTTACTAAAAGCAGTCCTAGTTGGATAGGCAATGTCCAGGACAGGTGATTCTGCTGTCCCTTTATCCTGTGGTGCTAACCAGAAAGATGTTGGTGTCTGCCCACAGAGGAGATATTTCTGTACTATAAAGAAAGCATTCCAAACCACTTTGTACTTGCCTTTAGCAGGTTTTGGGAGGTCCGTGTAATTTTTCAGGATATGTTATATGCTCGCACATGTGTGTGTCCTTTGTGGAAGAGAAGAGTTGGAATGTTTGCCACTGAGMACTCAGCCCCTACTGTAGGGACTGTTGAGCCATCTGTGGTAGACAATCACCTTCTTGGAAAGAAAGCAGGCTTCTGCAGCTGTCTGTGTGGAAATCAGAATCCAGTGTATACCTAGGGCATGCAGTAGCATTGGCCAGCAGCTTCCCTTAAAATGGAGCCGAGAAAGATGCTGCATGGTGAGCTGCTGCATTCCCAGTGGAGCTGYGAGCTTGTTGGACAGGAAGCAGGCCAGTGCATGGAGAAGGAGGTGGCTGGCAATGCAGCAGGGAGCAGAGCACTGATGGGGGTGTGCAGAGCACTGCTCTGTAGGTGAAAGCACAAATTAGTTCTTGGTGCAGTGTTTTGTGGCCTGACAGCCAAAGCCACTCACCAGTGCCAGCTTTGCAGGCATATTTGGCCAGATTTTCTTTTCCAGGTCTTGCTGCTCCTGCTGTACATTGCCACAAGTCCAAGATTTGTGAGTTTGACCCAGAATTGCAAGGATACGCCTCTGCTCTGATTTCTTAGACTGATGTGTTTTGAAAAGATTGGGATTACCTTACTGAAAAATCAAAACAGAGATGATTTCCCCTAGAATTTCATATCTTCTAATAAGGTGTTAACAGAAGGAAGGGAAAAAGTATTTCAGCAAACTTGAATACCATGATGTAAGCTTGTGCTAAAACTTGGACTTTATTAATTGCCTCTTGTTCTCCTTAGCTTGTCTGKTTTTGAGATGGAAGCAATGAGCACCCATGCATTTGTTGAGCATAATTTATCTTGATATTCCCATTGCTGAGCATTTCTTGGGATCAAACATTTAATCATATGTTCTTTAATCACATYTATGATGTGGCATCACTACCAATTTGCACAGACAACATGAATTCTGTTATTTTTTGAACTTCTAGGTATTTTGGAACAGAACTTAGATATTTCCTTTTTAAAAAAAAGTGTTATGTCTACTGGGTCTATACAAATGTTCTTCTCTCTTCCTTGGCTTGGTCATTCAGTGCTGCAATCGAGTGTTTTATTACTCATGCTCCTGGGGTAACTGTTGGCTGGTAGGACACCAACACAGGAAGGAAAGCTTTTAGGTCTATGAATCCTTTGCTAAGAGGTAATGTCTTTTGCAGTAGCTGCCACTTCCCCTCCTTCTATCTCCCTTCCCATGACTTGTGAAAAGTGTGCAAAAGAGCATGGGGAACGAAGATACAGTTTGTCACAATCTGCCATTGCTTCCAAGATGTCTAGAATGTCTTTTGACKAGAATGAATCGGGATAAATGGCAGGGTGCCATTTTGGGGTGCATTTAACATCTGGRTATTAGAGCATAGTTTGTATGTAGCTGGCATGGAAGAGGAGACACAAATAAGTGCCCTTTATTAGAAGCACCTCTAGCAAATGAGTATCTCTGGGGCAATATTGCCCTTTTCCTGACAAACTTTACTCATAGCTTGTGTGGTCATAAGGAAGTAATTGTATTTCTGTGCCTACTAAGGTTTGGTACTAAATTCAGAAAGAAAGACCAGTACCCAATTTTTTTGTTTGTTTTTTTTCCTTTTCTCTCCTGTCTGTCTCCATTCTTTTCCAAGTAGCTAATGTCTGGTCAAAGCAAATCAGATTGTTGAGCAGGCATCATCTGTGGAAAAGCAGAGAGTCATACTGGGCCTCCACCTTTTAAAATGCAGACAATTTTAAGTCTTGGATCATGTTTCTGTAAAATGGTGTATTCTGTTATGGCTGGAGCTATTAGAATAAATTAATTGCTGTTTAAAGTGTCTGAAAATCCAGTGCTAGAAGTTGTCATAGAAAATGTTAGGTGTTCATTTTGCAGCCTGTATGAAATGCTGGATCTGTATTTTATTTGAAGGATGTTTCAAATTGTTCTTTGTGATGCTTAGTCATGACCTGTCTATATGTTAACATGTATTTTCTACACTGTAAATGGAGACTTTAACAATTTATATGMTGATTAGAACGATCTTTCCTATAACATGAAATATTTGCTAAAAGCTGTCATGTTTTGGGTCACTCTAGTCTGCTGAGGTAGATGRTTAGAGCTGGTCTAGTGATGCCCTTAGAGCTTTGTTAATCAGAATCTTATGAACTGAACAGGAGCAAATATTTTATCTTTGTAATAAAATTTCATAAGCTGAGGGATCTCAAAGTGCATTCCAAGCTRACAGTGGTAATGGGACCACTGAATTTCAGTCACAGGCTGGGGAATCACAGAATGAAGCTGTATMCTAAATTTGAGCTGAATCTGTATTCTCCTATTGCATAACTCAGACATGATGAAGACAGTTAACATGTTAGGAATATGATGCTTCAGCATAAAATCAGAAGAAATAATAAAGCTTTTTTCTTGGAGGGTGGTGGTTATTGCTCTTTTAAAAGTGTGAGGAGCAGAGGGAAGCAGCCTTGCACTGACGAACACAGGAAGATGCAAAATGAAGATCTGGTGCATTTTTGCCAAAATATGACTCATTGTTTCTCTTGTCCGAATTATATTTCTGGGAGCATCTGATCACCACAGAGCTGCAAACTGATTTTGCCCAGYGTTAAGACTAAAGGATGCATCTTGTTATCCTGAAGGCAACCAAAAGTTCCTAAGGACAGTGTCTTGTCAGAATAACTGGACAGGGCAAAATASGTTTACTCAGCAGGAGGCAGAGAAGACTGGAGCACCTTAGAGCAGCAGGCATTTGGTTTTCTGAGATATGTTGTCCTCTTTCACCTCTGACATTGGAAAGGAAGCTGCCGAAGTCCTTCTGTATAGGCACCTGCTAATTTGATAAACAAAGAAAACTCCTCAAAATCTCCTCTTTTCCTCGTAAAATGGGTGTTTCYCCTCTCTGGGCTCTGCTTATCTTGTCTTCCCTGTGCTGCAGTTCAGTGAGGCCAAGACAGGTTTATCTTGGCCCATAGCAGTGCAGSCTGCCATCAGTGGGAGTCTGCACAGCGCTTCCTGCTCTCTTGGTGCTGTTGCCTGGCTCTTCCTTCTGAAACCCCTTCCTCCCACACCTGCTTGGGCTTTTTGGTAGCTGCTTTCCCCAGACYTGTCTTCACTTTTTTTGTTCTTGTGGTGCCATCTTTATGATTTTTCTCTTAGCATGCAGAATTTCGTGTAGGCTGTAATAAAGAAAAGCTTCTCACATGATCAGTCACTGATGTGCTTTTCTAGATAAGTTGCTCTCCCCCTGAAGTTTCCATTTCTTTTAGTTGTGAAGTCRAGTGTCCTGTTTTTCTAATATTCGAATAATTTTTGATGTGTGGCTCCCTTCTGTTCTTGTAGGGCAAACTGGGAAGTTTTAGCTGTCTGCAGTTTTAACTTTGGATGTTCTAAATACTTCAGTGCTCTGACCCCATGGTTTTCTGACCAGCCAGAGCTGGAAAGAGAATTGCCCTATATGMTTATAGACAAGGAAGAGATTCTGCTGCTTGCAAGTTCTCCAGTATATTGAATGAAGAAGAGGGAGCTAAGTGCAGATTTAGGAGTCGGTACACTTGAATTCTGGCTGTTCTTGTTAAAGAGCAGTAGGCAACCTGAGGGATAYCAGGCAGTGTCTGTTCTCATGGGARAGGTCCTTRGTTCTGACTGTTAGCAGCCAACTGCATAATTACTTCTTGGGAAATCGCTGTATTTCACTGAGTGCTGAACAGCCCATCTCTAAGCACTGCTGTCTCAATAGCAATGTGCCATTTGCCTTGCTACAATCCAGATCACATGTGATAKCCTGGTATTCTGTGGATGGGGTTTTATTTCTTTCCTTCAGGCTCAGGATCTGACTCCTTGCAAATTTTGAAGAAATTGCTCTATTCACACTCTACTTTTTTATCTCCAGAACTGAGTATTTTCTTCACTACRTGATGAGGGGATGGTAAAGATTGATCTTCACTATGTACTTGTAAAAATGATGGCCTCATGTATGWGTCCCAGAAGTTATGAGGGGAGAATATTAGTGGAGCTCTGACCAGTTTTCTCTTATGATGGATCAGAAASTAAGGGTAATTCAGTCAGAAGACTAGAACATCTTATGGTCTGACATGAGCTGCATGTGAGCGGTTTCTTGGAGTATTACAGCAAAGGGTAGTTGAATTGCACCCGATAGTAATATGAGCAGTYTCAGCCAGCATGAGCTATGTGCTGCTGCTGCTGCTGAAAGAGGCAGCCTTTCTTGTGACTGGCACAAATTCTTTATATAGGTGCGTGGTGAACCAGGTTAATGATGGATCAGTTGAGCTATTCAGTTCATTGCGCTGCTGCACAAGTGCTTGCGCCAGCATCGGAAGTAAAGAGGATGCAGGGCCATTAGGCAAGAGGCAAGGGAGGGATGTGACTGCAGTGACTGCCAGCTTTGCAACAAAGGGATCTCCTGTACCTGCTGTTGGACAAATCTGCACCACAGACACTGCCAGAAGASTGATCTATTTTTTCCTAGAGATACTAAAAAAACATCTGGCTTTATCTTAGATGTGGCCTTTAAGGGGAGGAATTCAGGGATACTACATCAGTGCTGTAGTGAGATGTTAACTCCTACAAATGTGCCACTGAAACCCTCCATTCCAGTAGCTTACCTAATGAATCAGAGATGCTATTGCATCTCTRTGCAGCTGAATTGCTAAAATACTATCTGAAGGGTATATGGGCTTTTTGAAGGAAGTGGTTCCTCAGGCTAAATGGTGTGTTGTGGTGCCAGCTTTGCTGATGTGCACTGGCCTTTGCTGAAAGACCTCCTCTAATGYGACATCCTGGAATTGCTAKGCCTGTGATAGACWTGATCCAGACAGAAAGGAAGACCCRCAGTGATTAGTATCACCTCTAGCAGGGAATTTTAATGTTCTGGAAGTGTAGTCTTGATGGTGTTTTCTATCCCTTTGAGCCTCRGTTTCAGGTGCTGAACTCAAAATTTGGGTTTGAGATTGGTCCGATTATCTATTTAAAGCCAYTGCATGGTTGAAGAGAATGTCATACAGTCTTAAGATCACTTGAATGAAGAGATCTCTATGCAGCGTCTCCTTTGTCTCTGTGGGAAGTAATTTCGTGCAATTCAAGAGCTAGGCTCTGGGAGTGGGAGTGGTTTTCTCTGTGATCCCTGGCAGTGTCATTGCCCACACGGTGAGTCACTGGTAATGCCCGAGTTCTTATTTTTAGTCCTGTTGCTGCCATCACGCTGAAGCCATTGGCCGGTAAGAGACTTAAGCGAGGAGATTAACATGTTTATCTCCCTAGACCTTCCCCCTCAGCTGCTGCCTTTCTGCMTTTGTGCATCTCAAGATGTAGTCTTTCCTGGACCACTGGGCAGAATGATGTCCCATGTGTACCCTGCTGGGACGTCACTTAAACATTTCCACGATTAAGCACTGGAGCTGGGAGGAATGCCTTCCATGCACGTGGGTTTGCATGTGCAGGCAGGGCGGTGTGCTTTGTCAGCGACCAAAGCAAGCTGGACAGGCTGTTACTGTTCACCTGAGCACCTTTTCTATCAGGGCTCTACAGGGAATATCCATTGTTTCTTCAGGTCCTGCCACCAAACTGCCTTTCCCTCAGTTCCCTTGGGAAGAGTTCTGAAACAAACTAACAGGATTCTTTTGTATAAGTTTGCTGTAACGATTAAGCAAGTCTGTCCCTCTTGGTGAGCTTTTAAAGCATCCTCTTGAATCCTTGGGWGAGGCCACTGGTCTCTCTGATATACTGTATTACTCTAACAACAGTTTTTGCATTTATTCTTAGGCTTCCTATTTTACTTGCTTTCTTGAGGAGGCAAGTGTCATGGTTTTCCTGATACCGGAGTGCTAGTGAGTGCTTCTCTGCCTAGTAGTAGTAGTAATGGGCTGGTAGTGATGCAGACTTAGTAGGGTGTTTTCTTCTACCGTGTCCTTCTTGTGCTCTCTTTCCCAGACACTTCTGATCCTGTAAAAATAACCAGCTTGCAGATCCCAGGGTTCCATCTAGTTGTTTTCTGCGTTTGTTTTGTGGTTTGTTTTTTTTTTTGTTAGCATTTTTATCTCCAAATTCAGGAACCCCTAAAACATTTTACACCTTGTGAACTTTAAGGGAAGAAAGGAGTGTGTTCAACTGCTCTTCACTTTTGTTAGCAGGGTTGATTATTTTCTTAAATTAGGTTTTTTGAGGGTTTTGTTTGTGGAAGATAAATGAAGGAAATACAATTGACTGGTGGGAATTCACTCTTATTCCAGCAATAACCTGAGCCCTCGTGGACTGCATTGTTCCAGAAGTCACAAAACACACATCCATAGCAGGTTGCACTGTGTGGTTTTGGATGATCTTCTTTTCAGTTTCTTTGGCTCAGTGGCCTCAGGTAGCCAGCTGTAGCTCGTAACTTGAGTATGGTTCAGACTTCTGAGCTACTGGCAGCATGCTGGTGGTACAACAAGCACATCTTACTGGGATGGAGTTCTGTCCTGTTGATGATGGTTCATTTGGTATCATTCTTCTGACCTTCGTGGTCCAAAGCGTCTTTCAGTTTCWCATCATTTCTGTTCCCATCCATGTGCCTTTGAGGTGGCCCAATCTTTATAAAATTCAGAGTAATAATTTTGAAAACCTCTTTTCTTTCTGATGCCTGCCTTTTGGAGGGGAAAGGATGAAGTGCTGGGTGATTGAGGCCCGGTCTCTTGTTTGTTTGTTTGTTTGTTTGATACAATCTCTTCTGACTGTCAGATCTGGGAGAACATTAACTCAACCTAGGAACAGAACACTCAAGTGTAGAATTGAGCCTTAAGCTGAACACAGTAACTACCAGTATTGCCCCATCCTGCTGGGTGATGTGATGTAAAAAGACAAGTGAAGGGAGTGATCACAATTTTGCATGAGGAAGTAGTGCTGCCAGCATGCTGAGGTGGRAGACCAGTCCTGTGTGTGTGGCTGAACTCACCTGGATCTTCTCTGGAGGCTGCTCATTGCACTGAAAATGAAATTTACTGTGGACAGTGGAGTTGTGAGATGGAAAGTGTAATCATTTCACCCGCATGTGCTGTGAGTTCCTGGAGCTGCTCTTCATGTGTCTCTCCTTTTTGATTTGTTTTTCTGTTAGTATTATTATTTATTAATATAATTATTATTGTAGAATTTATTTCTGGATGTATTCAGTGTTTGAGAGTGAAAATGTGTGGGACTGGACAAGCAAAGCATAATTAGTAATGTCTCACTGTGCCTGTATTTTTTTTCCTCTCTTCATTCCTTTTACTGTGCTACTCCTAGTCTCAACACAAGTGCTAAGCATCTGAAGCTGTTGAAGAGAGAGCCGAGTCTCTGCTGGTAGTGTAACAGAAGGTGTGATTGCAGCATGAAGGACATAGTTCACTAACTTTATTCTCAGTAGTGAAGAAATAATGGCATTGAAGTCACAGTGATGTGGGTTTCAGTGGAGGCTGGCAGCTTAGGCACATATGTAAGTCCCCAGCAGGCCTGTACAGTTTGTGTTCAAGTCTATGAATCCCACTATTACTACTCCTGCTAGTGACTGTAGTGCTAACATGGATATGTCTGTTCATGCTGCGATTAAACCTTTGATTGTGGAGTAGACAWCTCCATAAAGCTTTGAGCACTTTTGCAAGGACAGAAGGTGCCCAGCAGGAGCAATATCAGAAGCTGGGTGTCTGTCTCCTGCTTATGAGTGCCAGCTCCAGAGGAAATTGTTATGCAGTTTGCTTATTGCTTCAGTTTGACACCATTTCTCACTCTGCTGCTGTACTTCTAAAGTGAAGGTCTTTCCTTCCCAGGGAACAGCTGCTTGTGGTATCCCCTTGCACAGGGTCTTGTTCATTGAAGCCCAGCCTCCTGGAACTTTTCCTGTCTCTAACCCTATGGAGAAAAACCTGTGTGATCACTGCAGTCCTTATAGGCAACAGCTTGTCCACACTGCTGGATTCATCATCATTGTCAAATCCACGGGATGACTGATTTCTGTCCCCTTGGTTGAGGTGAGGAGGCAGATGGATGGAAGACATTTGTGAGAGCCATCCATCTGGCCGTTCATGGCAGCAAAGAGAGGGCCGTGAAAAACCTGGGATTTTGATGCCTGTGTCTGTGCTACCTGTAGTGCTAGGGATGCTGGTGTTTTTAATGTCCTGCAGGCCGAGAAAGGTAGTACCATGGCTGTAGTGTGCATGGGGAATTACCATGACTCTCCTGGTTTATGAAATGTGAAAGAAGGATCAAAAAACTAGGAAAGTGACCAAAAAGCCCAGTAACCATGTGTGCTGCAATACACTTTGTTTTGCTCTGCTCCTCCACACACCTTTCCTGCCAAAGGGATGAAAATRCAACTGTGGGAACTATTAGCTATACTGGTGTGTTAAGTTTCAGCAGTGGGATTGTTGGTTTGTGGTTTGTCTCAGGGACTTTGGTTTGAAGAGGTCTTGGTTTTGTTGTTTGTTGGGGGCTTTTTTCCTCCCCACGAAGCTCCAGAGAAAACTGTTCTTGGAAAGTTGACTCAACTCTGCCTTGTGKATGTGTCAGCCCTGAAGCTCCCCAGGGCAGATGCCTGGAGCACTGCAGAAAACAGGGGAGAACTGTGGTGATGGCAAGGCTGAGACCAAGACCACCTGGTTCTTGAAATCAAAATAATGGATACCCACTGCTTCCCTGCGTGCTCGAGGTGATTGTGGACAGGTTCTGAGAATTTAATTTTTCTGGTGCTTGGCTCTTGACAAAAGGCTCACCAGCRGTATTGACTGTGGTCATTGCATCATGGCCGTGTATAAGTTATCCTCTTGTCCCGCTAGAGACTTTCCCTGCCACCTGGTCCTCTGTGCTTCCTACAGTTTGCCAAGCAATTTTCAGAATCTTTCCCCCTGTTCACTTGGAGTCTCCCCAGCTGTAGATCTATCAAGATCCTGTTGTGAATCAAGGGTGTTTGTTCCCTCACTCTAGACATCACCATGGATTAATGGATTTATTCATAGAACCCTTCTTGGATTCTGTGAAGTGGGAAGTGGACAGTGAAGATAGTTTATCATTGCTGGATGGGATGAAACTTTCCTGTGTCCATAAGTGTAGTCTAGTAATCACCATGAAAATCCTTGTTCTTCAGGACTTGTACARCCTCTTTTTCTGGATTAGACAGAGACTCACCCAGGAGAAAGAAACAGCATGTATGCAAACTGATGGCTCAGCCACCTTCTGTCGTTCCTTTGCAGTAGCCTCAGCTCCATTTGAACTGCTGCTTCTGCTGGGCACTAGAGTGAAGTCCTGTCCCTCATGGTGCAGTTCCCTCTCCACTTACTCTTCCTGCAGGCCCTGCCATGGATTTCCTCTCTTGAGCATTCAGTTTTTCAGTGTTCCTACAGCCCCTCAGTCGGACACARTTCTGGATGCACTGCCTGTGTTGTCCATCTTTGCTCTGCTTTACAGCTCATGTTGTGCTCTGAACCTCAGTTCYACTGATGCACGGAGTTCCTGTCTCTGTTCCTGTGAAGCTGTGTAGATGAGAATTGCCATCCAGCTTTTGAATAAGGGTACAGCCAGAAGGGAATTAGCTCTGACGTATGGTTGAAGGGACAGTGAACAACATCACTGACGGCATGTGGGCATAGGTTAAGAAGGTCAGGATAGCAAAGCAACATCTGTGTAATCCCTTTGCTATTTTGTGTGAAGATGAATGAGTGGCTGTGCAGGGGAAGGAGGCAGCAAAATCACTGCCAGCAGGGCAGACTTGAGTGTGGTTACAGGTTTGATTTTTGGTTTATTTTTTTTAGCAGGAATGAACAGGTTTTTAGTACAGTAGTAGTGAAACGTGCACTAAGYTGGCAGCCCTCTTCTCAGGAATTTGAGAACTTCCTAGAATTGCTCATATGAAGTGGGGACAGATTCCTCACAGCTTAGAAACTCTTGGAAGAGCTGATAACAGCTCAGCATTTGAAGGGACAGCATACTTACTCTGTGTCTACTCTTGCATTCCTCAGCCTGCCTGACCCCCCAGCTCTCTGAAATGTGAACCTCTCTGCAGGTGCTGGTGGTAACACAGCAGCAGCATTTCCTTGGTGCTATCTTCATACTGAGGGGCAGGTCCTTCTTGCTGCAGCCTTTCCACACGGGGTGTGCAGGAAGAGATGATTCCTGTCTGACTGCTGGGGATAAGGTGTGMTTGGAAAGCTGGGGCTGTACAGAAGSCATGCAGAAGTACGGTGTACTCCAGACACTTCGAACTACCCTGGCTCAGGTAGAGTCTCTGTGTATTTTGGGCTTTCTGCAGCATGCTGCAACTTTAGGGAGGAAAAGAGGAGCGGCTGCCTTTTGAAAACCTCTGAATTGCTTGCCTTGCACTCCTCCTTTGTGGATGAGCCTACATGAGAGCAGTGACAGCTACTAGAAAAGCTGCAGCCTCAGGATTTTYGTGCGTCTTCCTCCCTCCAGAGCTGGCAATGCTGTTTTGATGTGTGCTTAATAGACCAAGCCTTGAGACAGTGTGGGCCAGTGCCAATTGTAAGGATCAATTTTCCTGCATCTTCCTAGCTGGTGTCCATCAGAGAGCAGAAGGCAGTGCCTATGTGGAGGGATATGGAGACTTGGTGCCATTATGAGCACTTTCTGGAATGAAATGTGCAGCAGTTGCACTTTGAGGCATAGAAGCCTTGTCTCCCATGGAAGCCGGGAAGGTAGATCCCACCTTAGGGATCTTCCTCTGGAAGRAAAACAGTGGATGACTAATGCACTCTTTGTAAATACAGCTTATCCTATCAGTCCTATCAGTGGCTAATGAAGGCTTTTTTCTCCCCCTCCTGTCTCACTAATATAAAGGCACTTGGTCAAAGCTCTCTTTCTTTTCTTGCTTTATTTTACTTTTATCAGTGGGGTAGCAGGTGATGCAGATCTTTTAGAAAAGGCAGCTTATTTCCCCTTTTTCATATGTGAAACTTAATTCTAGATAGTCATTTGTGTATTCATTTTTTATAAGGGTCATGGTACACTCCTAAAGTGATTTTCTGTTCCATATGCTGAGCTTGGTTTCTCATACTGGAACCTGTGTCGTATTTTCAATGCAGGAGAATCAACTCTTGCTTTAACTTTTTTGTTTAGACCTGTGACAGCATGCAGTTAGTCCTGTTCATCTGGACTGTGCTCAGACATTTGCTCCTGATTGCACACCTAATCCTTGTGAAGGGGCATCCTGTTTTTCTCCTGGCATTCTACTAACAGACAGCTGCCAGCCTGCAGGTTAGGAAGCCTGTGGGCTCGCTAAAAGCTCTTGGAGAAAGCTTACTGTGCTAGTGCCATGCTGTCTGGCCCTCACAGATACACACAATATGCTAACAAGCTACCCAAAAGAACCAGAAACAATATTCACCAAGATGTCTAGGGGGATACTCCTCAAGTGGTGAGTGCATTATTAAAAAGAAGGACTTGTAATTGAGTAGAAAGCTTAGTTTCAGGTGGAAATTGTATATCAAATAGAAAAATTTCACACAAAATTCTCTGAACCCTGCTCTGTATTGTCTCCATGGTATCAATGGTTATTCATCATTGGAGACAGATCCGTGAGTGACTTGGAACAGTAATGTTCTTGAGTGCTGTCTTGGATTTGGCAAGCAGATTCCATGAAAGTCTATGTGACTTTGTCAAATTGACCTTTTCTGAAAAGAAATCTAGGAAACTGTTTGTAAGTTTGGTCAGGTTGTTTTGCACTTCAGATAYATTTCTATTCTCAAGGTAGCAAGGACAGAAAAGGATGTCTTAATGCTGCCAAATACTGTCCTTCCAAATGTGCATTGTGAATCTTCTGGAGAGAGCAAAAGAGAGCAGTACTTGATAAGACCATGTGTCTTCTTTTGAGGAGGCCATCAAGTGCATCTTCTTCCTTCTCTCTCTGTGCAAACCAGCCTGTGTCATATTTCTCTGGCAGTTGTATGGTTGCTAGAGCAGTTGTTTGCATGTCACTGCAGTACTACAAAAGAGAGAATTTCCCAGAATATTTTTTCTTTTTTTTTATCCTTTATCAGGCATGATCATGCTTTTTCTTTCTCGTTTATTTTGCAGTTCCCATCCTGCCCTTGCCCCCTGCCAAATCATGACCTGTTCTCTTTGGTTGCTCTCTCTGCCTGTCCTGGTATGACACCAAGTCTCCACTGCAGCCTTTCCCCACCCCCTCTTTATATCCAGCTTATAGCTGACCTTAGTTGCTACTCCTGTGGCAGGGTAGCTGCTTGCTCTTGCCTACACTTGTACTCACAGATCTCCAGGGTGCTTGTAGAAGTGAATCACAGAATCACTGAATATCCTGAGCTGGAAGGAGCCTGCAGGGATCRCTGAAGTCCAGCTCCTGGCACTGAACAGGACCATCCCCAGGAGWCACACCATGTGCCTGAGAGCATTGTCTCAATGCTTCTTGAACTCTGTCAGGCTGGTGGTGTGACCACATCCCTGGGGAACCTTCTCCAGGGTCCAACTACCTGCTGGGTACAGAATCTTTTCCTTATCCAACATAAACCTCCCCTGGCTCACATCAGGTCATTCCCTCAGATCCTGTCACTGGTCACCAGAGAGAAAAGATCAATACCTGCCCATGAGGAAGTTGCAGGTTGCAATGAGGTCTCTCCTCACTCTCCTCYGGGCTGAACAGATCAAATTACCTCAGCCATTTCTCATAAGCCTTCCCCTCATACCTTTATATTTTTTCTTATATTGTGGTGCCYCAAACTGCCCCCAGCACTCGAGGTGAGGCCACMCCAGTACAGAGCAGAATCCATGCCTGGCTGGCGATGCTGTGCCTGAATGCCTTCTTCTTGCTGCCAGGGCACTGCTGACTCATGTTCAAGTTGCCATTGACCAGCACCCTCAGGTCTCTTTCTGTAGGGCTGCTCCCCAGCAGCTCATTACCCAGTTCTGCACATACAAGTGGAGATAGCAAAGTGTTGTGGTCCTGCCCAACTTTCAGAGGTCACCAGCAGTGACCCTCAGCTGTCTTTTGGGTATCTTCAAAATTAAGATTTATGTGAAATTACTTGCTGACTTTACTATAAAGAGCCAAAGTGTGCATTTTCTTCTATAGGCCTTTTGAGTTTTTTGTTTATCATCCAAAACAAAAAATGGTTTTATTTATAAGTACAAATCTGTTCATTRAAATGTAAAGTAAGGAAGGAGTCCACAATTGTGGTGAGATGGAAGGAGCATGAGAGGGAAACTTGGACTTCAAAAGCAAGAAATCTGTGCTGGAATCACACCTTAATTCAACCTCTGGTCACTAAATGGAAACATATTTGCTGTTTAAAATGTAGCATAATTGCTGGTAGCACCAAGGTATTCCTCCAAAGGTTCAACAATCCTAGTGACTTCCTCCTCCCACAGACCTTTTATCTCTGAGTTCTTGGTCTTCTTGATAGCTCAGTGAGCAGTCTCTTGCCCTAGATTTCAGAGTTAGGCTAAAGAAAATCCACTCTTAAGTATAACAAAGGGTGATCAATTGCACAAGCAGGACCTGAGCCAGTTGATATAAATCTGCCTCTATCACAGATGTATAAGCACTGGGGCACGTGACATATATTCTGTGCTCAGGAGCCAGATGCTTAGGGAAGTTAAGCAGAGATTACATTAGAGGGGTATTGGATGGACCAAGTTGACCGATAGAAGGAAATAAAGAAATCTTCCCACGTCTCCAAGTCCACTGGTTGTTTTGTCCATTGCTGAATTTTCACATGAGCTCAGTATAATGGGAAGATGCTTTCCTCTGGCTTTCCATAGATCATTTAGTCCTTGGACAATTTTCTTCTAAAGCAGGGATTTACTGGTTTAGGATAYCTTTACCAGAGCTGAGTGGAAGACAGAAATATTTAAGGCAGGACATTTTGCATTTTCCGGAGACTTTAGAAGCCTTATGAATGCATCTTTTTCTTGGGCTAGCCTGTTTTTTGCACAYTGGCTTTGCTAGCCAGATGTTTTCTTGGAATGGGCAGCAGCATTAGGTGCTTCAGAAGAATCAGTGGGCTGGAGTACCCAGCTGGAGACTTGACAGAGCACTTGTCACTTGTGTAAGTCAGTTTGCTTTGCCCATCTTAGGGTATGATAGGCAGCACTTTGAATGAAACAAGAGTGGTCAAGACACATTCTCTTGCTGTTTCTCACTGTGAGCTGTGTGGGTCTGAAGTCTGCAGAAATGATCATCTCTTTCCTCTTCATTTGTTAGTAGTGCGGYAAAGGAGCTCAAATATGCTTGTTTTGGCTGCAGTTTCATTAGAGAAACCTGGCATCAARGCTTTCAAGCAATTCTGCCTGTCTAGGAAGCTGTTTAAAGACTGCACAAGTAGTTTAATSCTTTGACCTTTTGTCAATATTTAGTTATATCAGTGACCCTTTATGAAGCTATTGCATGTACGTGTACTTGGTAGGATTTGCTGTTAGCATGCTCTGGGTTGAGGCAGGTGCCCAAGGCAGCGCCATATTTGCTGCCTTGTGTGCTCTCTCTTCTGTGTATATTCCTTGCTTTTAACCATATGTRGCACACTGCAATCCTTCCATCATGTGCTAAAAGTTGCAGGCCAGGAAGCTTTACTGGTGCATCTAAAATAATTGGGTTTCATTTGTGGTAGGGAGTGGGAAAACCACTGTAAGATTTGTCTTCAGGCCAGAGGGAGAGATGCATTAGATGAAGGATAAACTGTTCTTTTATTTCTTTGTGTTCTCTKAAATAGTTATGATAGTGGTTTGCAGGAGAGGCCAGTGCAATCTTGGTCAGTTACAACTGTGAGAACAACCGTGTTTTGCCCTGGGTTCTGGGTGTTTTGTAATTACATAACCAAGGGTCATGAGGGAAGTTTTCAGAATTGTGTGACACAGAAGRCAGAATTTAGAAAATTGCAAAATGTAGCATCATTAGCCTGAAACTTGGAGTTTGTGGCTTGACCTTTTCTTCTTGGTGTAGCAGTTAGTCAGCTTCTGTTCCTGAAATCTTCAACATCCAGTGTGTACACCACTGTTGCAGATGCAGCCAAYTGAGCTATTAGCTATTATAATTGAGCTAAAATGCAGCTAATACTTCAAGGTTCTTTTCTTTTTTTTTGCCCTGTCCTTTCTATTGTATTTGTACTCTTAGGAAACCAGGGGAAAGAAATCTGTCGCATTCTCAATGGKTGAGGACAGTTAAAACTGTAATAGTTCTTCTATAGGGGTTGTATTGGGAACAGGACTTACTTAAACTCCTTCATTCTTAAAACTATGAATGACTTGACTGCAGGATTTGCAGCTGTAGTACCTCARTATTACAGCACTTGAGGCTTTCTTTTGTCTTGCAGAGTTCTAACTAGCTGAAATGTCTGTTTTAGACCAGTTCCCTGTCCTTGGTGCATTTGTAGTGGAGACGTTACATGTGGTATAAACTTAATATAATTTGCTCTTAATTCTGATGCATTTTGTGCTTTGGGTAATTCTGCCTTCCTCCTAAACTTCTGCATCAAAGTAGGCAGTTCTGATGTGAGCTGCCAGGACTTGTTGCTCAAATGGTACAAGTGAGCAGCCAGCACTGTAAACAAACTAATGCCAGTGCAGGGACTCAGACTAATTTCGTACATGGTGTCTTTATTACTATTTTTATTTTATTACCTATTTGCTTTCACATTTTTTCCCAGTGTTTTCCTTGTCTAAARGGGAGAGCTTTATAATGCATCCTCACCTGCCTGAGATCCCAGCCCTTGAGGGACAATTCCCAAAAGCAGGAGCAAGAGACACAAAAGTTGATGGAGCCAGATGGGAGCCTCTGAGCGCTAATGGTGATTGTGACTATCTGTCCAGCTTGCCCATCTCTGGATGGTGTTGTTTAGTGCAGGCTTTGTACCCACCAGGACAAGAGCAGCAGGGATGCTGTGGGCTTAAGAATTGGTTTGCAGCACCCATCATCGACTGGCAGCAGCATTTATCTAGGCCAGCAGGGATGCAGGGAGCGAGTGACTCACTCGAGGATTCATGCACGCTCTCCCCCTCTCCTCCCCCCCTGTCGCAGCTGTGGCTTGGTCATCAGCCATTTGGGAACTAGCAGCTTTATTTGGTTGCTGTTTGCAGTGGGCAGTTTCTGTTAGGATTGTTAATTTTATCAACTGCCTTCAAAGCTAACTGACTTCAGAGAAGACTTAAAATTGCCTTTGCTGCTCTCTTCTTCTTCCCTGCTCAAAGGGCTGCCACCCAAACAGCTGATCTGGCACTGAACTTGGCTGAGGAGGTGAGAACAAGCRAATAGGCTGGAGGCAGAAACTTCCTAAGCTGATCCGCCAACAGCATGGTCACTGTTTTGGATGGTGGCTGTTGTGGTTAGGCTGAGTGCCCTCTTCCAGGCACTTCCTTGGCTATGAGGACTGGAGGGTCTTGTGATTTTGCTCTTGCTGAACAGAGAAACATGTTCCCTGGTTTGGTGGAGGAGTGAATATGGGTACACTGTGAAGAACGGGAAATTGTTTAAATAATTGTAAAATGGAAAACTTATTATTTTGTGATAGTAACAGTTGCTAAACTCATCAGAAGTTGCTGGAGTTACTCTCTGTTGAACTGTGGGTGACATGGTCAGTCAGGCTGCTGAGGGTTATGGCCCATGAAGGAGAGCAGCCTGCCCTGGTCAGCCACTGTGCTGCCCTTTGCTCCCTTTCACCAAGGCCAACAAGTTTCATCTCTGAGCTGGGCTTTCTCACCTAATGTGATCTCGTTTTCCTTGCACTGCCCCTTTTGGTGGGTGCTCTGTCCTTGCCATGCTCCGTACTTACGGCTTTAGCTTCCCTCTGGACACTTCTTTAGTCATCTTTGTCTCCTGTCTCTGTTCCTGTCTACAAGTGCCGTTAATGTTTTTCTTTTAGAAGCACATTTTATGCTTGCATTTCCCAGGGCCTGGAGGACACATTTTCTAGGCCTTCCTGCCCGCTGGCTGCTGTCACTTCAGTTTCTGGCTCTGTTAGATATAAGCAGCTTGGGAGACTTGCTGTCCCCGAGTCCTGAGCAGTGCTGCCTCCTCTCCTGGGTCACAAGACCCAGGAACTTCTTTTTGCTGCAGAGACCAGTCACACAACACAGGTGAATAGTTAGTTACTCAGTTCAGGTAATGGGCGTATTTCTTTTTTCTACGTTCCTCAGCTGTCTGTGAGCTTGTGAGCTGTGTATTTCTGTGCTGGGGCTGCAGCAGTATCTACCTGTGATTGTTCTCTGCCTGCTGTGCTGAAGGACTGCAACATTTGATACGCTGCTTGACAGAAGAACTGATGAAGAAGAGAGGACTAGGAAGGGGCAAGGATCACCTTTTTGGCATTCCCCTTGAAATGAAGATAGCAGTTTTAGTGATTGGGGACGTTGCTCAGCCTATCTCATTTTGCTAGACCAGCTGTCCGTGTAAAGATGGCAAAAAAGTAAGCRAAAGGACACGTTCTTTTACTGTGCTGTCTGCTGTGAATGGTGCCTGTTTGGAAGCTTCTTTTAATAGGGGATGCTGCAGTCTAAAGCCCAGATGCTGGTGGAGGCTTTGTGCTCCATGGAGCTCATATTGGACTGTGGAGGCTTCTCAGGCACTGGCCATAGGGAGACCATGCTCTGCTRTCTTTTGGGGATTTAAAATTCAATCTCTTCGTTAAAATAACATTTGTAGGGTAGAAGTGTTCCTTTTAGGTTAAAGCTGAGGTTGCCTGGTGGGTTGTGTAGAGAAGTATTTTCTGTCACTATCCCCATTTATGTGTTCTGTAGACAAAGGAGGGTTTAGTCTTCAGACATGTTGGCTTGACATCTTAACTGCCACCTCATTAAAACTGAATCTCAACAAAGAAAGTTCCTTTGCAGCCGTCAGTGTTAGGCTTTAATAACTGTTTCAGTGCATTTTCTTTCTCCTTCTGACACACCTCCCTTTCCCCTCTCATTTTTTGGCTGGGATAGGCAGCAATTTACAGAATGTGCTCTGAGGTGACATGAGCTACAGTTTCAACCCCTCATCTTCAGTCTTTATGACTCAATACGTGGAGTGGAGTTCATCAGTGCAAATGTTCTGGGTGTGTTGTCTGTTAATCAGCAAATCTGACCATCTCTTGAGATTTGGTAAATGTCTGTTGACTTGATATGGTGCTGTGGAATTCAATGCCAAAATGTACCACATAATTTAGATCCAAATYGTAGCAAAACACTTGGTGGGAAGGAGCTGTAGATGACCTTAAAATTAGTATTACAGTAATGTAGCAGCATTAAATGCCTCCAGACAAACAAGATCTAAACTGATTTAGCCGGGAGCATTAAAGATTCATCAAAACAAGAAATTAACTTAGCCAGAGAATAAATCAAAACTGTAGCGTAACAGCTGCTTTTTTGGAAAAAGGTGCAAGTCAGGTGCCTCATTCCCTGGGAATCTGAAAGCAAGCATGGWAATGGAAAAGGGTGACCACTTTAAAGCTGTTGTGCTTGCCAGTTTGTCCAAATCTGGAGCTTTCATGTGAAGGGAGCTATTTTCAGGCTGTGCTCTTGTCAAGTGCAATGCAGTCTTTGTTGGRTGGCAGCTCCCAAAGAGGCTAAATGTTGATTTAAAAAAAAAATTCCAATTCTGCACAGGTCTAGGGCACCTAAGGAAATATATTATTGTATAGCTCTGTGTGAGACACATCCGTGTATGTTGTCTTGTCCATCTAATTGCAGAATGCATRTGGAACCCATCTAAAATTTAGACAGTGTTTTTTAAAAAAATCAATTGTCCACTCCTAATCTCTGTGAGAGCATGTTGGGATGCCTTTTATTTAAGCATGCATCATACAGCCAGCCCCTTGGATCTGAAACATTTCCCCTCAACTTTCTAACCAAACAAAAATGTCATGTTGTATGTGTGTGTTACATTGTGACTGCAGCCTCCTGCCTCAGCATCTCCTAACCCACAGCCCTTACCTTTCTCTGTGTGGGAGCCATAGCCTTTGTAGGAGAGACCAGTTCCTTGAATGTACACCTTCAATRGATCAGCTGGGGTGCAAAGCTGCTGTCCCTCCTCTTTTTGGACTTGATGGTTGGCTGTAGGCATGTGAGTTGCCAGACCCTCCTGTTGTGCGTTTGCTCTGCATCTCTTCTATGAGAGTGTCTGAGGGAAGGGGCTGTGGKGAAGGAGGGGTGCGGGTGCAAGTTCTGCTCTTGGTCTCAGTGAAGTTTCTGGTGAGCTGGTCACATGAAACAAAAAATACAGCAGCTCCCTTCCCCCATATACCAGAGTGTTTCTTGGCTCTGCACCCAAACTAGCAGCTGAGCACGTGATTTACTTGTAAAATGCAGTTTTAAAAAAATGGTGCCCTTGCAGATGGAAAACTAGGGGTGGGAGAGCTGGACTGGGGCTTCCCTGTGTGCAGCTGGGGCTGCCATCAAAGGGAAGRGGGATGTCTCCCTGCTGAGCTGCTGAAACCGGGGGATGTGGTACAGCAGGATGTGGGGCTGCAGGGGCACGTGTAAGCTGCAGGAGACAAAAGGGAGGAGAATGTGCTGAACCACAGCCCTAGCAGGGGAAGGAGGTGGGGTGCTGTATGTGGAGCAGGGCCAAGGAAAGGGARGGCTCTGGTGCACGTGGTGTGGGGGCCTATGCTTTGAGAGTTGGCTTACACAAATAGTCTGAACTGAGGGTCTTCTTACAAGATACAAGGTCTGAAATGACYGTGACAGAGTTGTACTTGTTTTTACTCTGTTTTGGTGCAAGAAAGGGGAAGTTGTTTGACCGTTCACAGCTGGGGAGCTCAACATCTTCGTTTTGAAAACTTCATTCATTTTGCTAGTTGTGTTTGTACCCCGCAGATGTCCCTTTTTCTGGGATGCTGGCTTTCCAAAGGTTTCTAAATTACACTAAGCGAATATGCCCAAGAAGAGCTAAACTAAGCTGTTATGCTCACCACACACTTAGTGGGGACCTTCAAGCAAAGGCCCCCATGTGCCAGGCTGGCCAGCGGGGCAATTGTACCATTCTTAGGGGATATGCAATTGCACCACATTACTTCTGTGCAATTGCAAACACAGGGCTGTGATGGGTGCACTAATRCCTCCTGGCCACAGCCGATAAGATAGAAGAATTCCTGCCCTTTTCTGTGTTTCTGTCAGCCTGACAGTGTTTGTGGTTGGTGACCTCCATTGCTTCAGATTAGGAGGAAGGGGCTGCATTTTTGTTCTTGTCTGGAAATRTAAAGTTTCTGGGGGAGCCACAATGTGCTGCTGCAGGAATGGTTCCCARTACCTCCCACTGCAGCACTGGTTTTCCTTTTGTTCCATCCCACCTTGAGCAAGGAAGACAACATCTGTAAAGCAAGAAATGGTATTCCTTTGCAGTAGCCARTGGAACAGGTGGAGTTGGTGAATAATGGGTGGTTTTAACGGTCAGTTGGTAGAATTCTTAATGATTGCAGCAGACTATAGATACCAACTTCATGGCTGAAAGTATTTATCTAGCACACAGCTTTGCAGGCAACCTCTGAGGTGAAACATTTCATTCCTACTCATTCACGGTCAAACCTGGGAGGGTTGTTCCTTCTATGACTTGCCTCCATCAGGGTGGCATGAAATAAAATGATGATTAGCTGGGAAAAAGAGTGAGAATGAAATACAAGTCAGAGGCTCTTGGAAATTCTTCATTGGTTTTTAGCAACTAAAGTAAATAGTTGATGGAAAAGCAGATAATAATAAAGCAGAATAAACCAGAGTTGGCACAGGCCTTGTATATCCTACTGGCAGCATGGGAAAGATGACTGGGGAGATGGAGAGATRTTTATCTTGCCAGCAAAGGGGACTGTATGCCCTGAGAAAAGTGGACCACAAACAGGGCTTGTACATGAGAGGGCACTTATATCATGTCAGAGCTTATTGAAGACTGGGGCCTGAGTGCTGCTTTGGCCTCTGTCAGTTGTTCTGTGGGCAGGTATCTTCCACCCTCCTAATGCAGTCATGATGCTGGCTCATTTTTCAGTGGTTGCATTGACACCGAGGCTTCTGGCTTAATCCACTGGGCTCTACTTGCATCATTGCATTTTGCTGAGTAAGACTGGGAGCAGTAAAGCTTTTGAACAGMCTGAAGGGCAGGGGCTGTAGGAACATGTGGCTCGTGGGGAGGGGGCAGCTTATGTTGTGGAGGGATGTCTTATGAAGGGGTTTACAGAATGCTGCTCTGAGTGCTGTAGGGAGGTCAGAAGGTGTACCCTTGCCCAGATTCTGAGTTTATCTCAAATTTGAAGGAAAGGATTGTGTCTGTAATGGATGGCTGGGGTGCTTGCTCTTTCACTTTGCTGAATGCACATGTATTTATATTTCATGTTGTTTTGCAGTGGTGGCATTGGCCAAACTGTGGGCTCTTCTGCAGGCAAGAACCTAAGTGAATGGTGGCCATTCTCTCTGAGATAGTGAAAACACCCAGTATGGCTTTATTTGTGCCTTTGTMGGCAAAGAATTGCATGTTAGGCTTGAGCACAGTCTGCTCACATCATTAATTGCAATGGATATCAGTCTCACCCATAGGAGCGAGCCTGTGCTGGTTCACTAATTTGACCTCCTTTGACTCCTGAAGTTCCTGGAAAGTTGCCGGTGGCTGTGAGAGCCCAAGCTCCCTACTTCCTCTTCATGTGCACATCAGTGTGATGCTGTTTTGCTTTTATGAAGCATGCAGTAGGTAATTCTCAGGGTATGTGTTCCTGTTGAAAACAAGAGGATAGGAATTCCCTTTCCCTTACCAGACTGACCTGCTGGATAATAAAAAGAAAAATTTTGGCCAAGTTGTTTGCTGATAAACTRAAAAATATACATGTGAACAGAAAAAACAGCTTTGAGTGACACCAAGTGTAGAAACTGCAGTGTCAACGGTGGACACTGACTTTTTTAAAAGATTCCTCTTTTAGGTATTTATTACAACTTTTTTCCTTTTGCCATTGTTGTATACATATTAATGTCTGCCTTCAGTTAGATTATCTTTGCAAGGTTAGTATAAGGTAATGAAATGCAGCCCCACTTTTCAGGGTGCTCATTTGAGACACAGTACAATTGCTTAAACCATCTTGACTTCTACTCTGCGGYGTTCATAGTCTAATTTCTGCCTTACTTGAACAGAAAAGTGGAAACTGTGCTAAATTTATGGAGTTGGTTAATTTTCTTTTGGTTTTCCAGCACAGCAATACCAGGGGGTTCACGGATACTAGTGTTTCTAAACAGAGCTTGTGACCAATTGTGCGTACTTTAGGCTATCTTTAACATCCATGGGTATATGTGCTCTAAGGGGTAGTATTACACTTTTACACGTGGAGTTGTTTGTTTCTGGGAAGTTGTGAGAATATGGGAAAAGGTTGTTAGAAGGTGTTCATTTAGTGGTTTTACTAGAGGAAAGACTTTGTCAGAAAATATGGTTGCCAGCATTTCTTGAAAAAAATCCTATATTTGTTTATTATGTCATGTTGGCACTTGAACCTCCTTAGTCCGTAGCTGAAGACAAGTGATGAGGATTTCACCACCGTCCTGTTTCTCCAGCTTTCACTGGCTGACAGAAGTGGAGCTTTGCTGTTTCATCTTTGCATGCTGGCTCCAGATGTGTCTTCCCCTTGGTGATTTTGTGACTCTTGCACAGTTGCTAGAGCAGAGATGCTGGAGATGCTGGTTGGGAGTGGGAGCCCCTCTGCCCTTGCACTTGGGACATCGTGCCACTGGGATCATTCTGCACTGAGAGGCTGGAAAACAGACTCTGGCTTTCAGAAATGTCACCTGCARTGGCAGTAGTATACTGCTACAGTTTTATTAACTTTAGATCGTCTTTGAAATGGCAGTGTGGAAACCCTGAAAATGGAATTGAGGAAGGAGGGAGGAGTGTTTGGGAAGTGCCATTATATGCTTATTTTCTTTACATTTTTCCTTAGGCATATGCTCTTAGCACTTGTCAGAAAGGATATACWGAACCAGTGGGGGTCTCTAGTCATTCTCAAAGCCTAGGATGATTTTTATGCTTGTTTCTACTAATTCTGCAGCAGGGGAAGTGGCATCAGTCTGAGATTTGCTGGTATCCTGTTTAAGGTGGTGGTGTGGTACGGCRTACTGTCCTCTGCTCCCCTGTTGCAAATGCTGAGACATCTCAGTTGTCCTATAGTACAGCCTTACGGGAAAAATAAGAGAATATGGGGAAAAAGTCTGTGGCTTGAAGTGCAGGATGAGGGAGCTAATTCTCTTTTGCTGGGAATGTTTCACAGAGGAAGTTTAAATTTAAACAAGCAAGGAAAAGCGTGAAGGAACCTGGAGGCTCAGACTAGTCTCGCACTAGAAAATGTATTTGATGTAAATTCGATTTCTGTCTTGAAGCAACTCAAATGATATCTTAGCAGCTGGCACCAATTGACTATCTCCCGGAATTGGCATGATGACAGCAATCAAACTGAATTTATTGCTTTGAGTTTGATTCTTCTTCCGGACTCTTCCCATTCTCAGAAATGTAATCTAGAGTGTGTTCCCACAGGAACGATAGTTGCAAGCCTCCTTTAAAAGCAAGGACAGAGCATGGTCCTAGTGCAGGATGAAGACCTGTGGCCTTAGTATTGAGCWGCCAGATTGTGTATTCCAGTTGAGAGTAGGAAGATTATGTGTTTGTGAAGGGAGGAGCATTGTTGGGGTTTTTATGACATAGATCCTTATCGCAAAGCTGATTCACGTGTAAGTGTTGGTTTTCTTGCTGCTTCTTTTTACTGCTTTAGGATCTCCCTTTTCACTGAAG